>NC_056742.1:118292673-118387673 GCF_019279795.1 Protopterus annectens | reverse complement strand
TCAAAAATGTCATGGACTGATGGCACCACTGCCACCACTGTGAAAGAAGGTTCTAGGTACCAACAGAGGGATAGTCTCTTAAGACACTACTATAACCAAGCAGGATAAAATAAAAACAAGAAAGTGCACACAAGTCTAACTTAATAATCAATTCACAAAATACAACCTGACCTCAAGATCATAAAGGAGAATGAGCTTTCACTATCCACCCCCCAGATTAGGCTGCACACAGGTCACTTACAGAGCAGAGTCTTTGGTTTAGAACCCCAAGGCTCTTTTCTTACTTCTCTCTTTCTGTAAACAACAATGTCTTCCAGTGCCATTACTCACTGTAGCTGCCGTTCAAACAAATTATTTTTACAAACACATGCACACAATTCCCAGAGAAGGCTGGAAAAAATCTTTACTTCTGCACAGCTTTCTTCCTGGCACAGTGCTATTGACACTACCCGAGAATGGCCAAGGACCTTCAGTTATGTGTTGCTTTTAATTAAGCCAAGTATGAAATCATACACATTAACATTTTCACTGAGAGTAC
This sequence comes from Protopterus annectens, assembly GCF_019279795.1. Classification (NCBI taxonomy): domain Eukaryota; kingdom Metazoa; phylum Chordata; order Ceratodontiformes; family Protopteridae; genus Protopterus; species Protopterus annectens. The sequence goes on along the minus strand of NC_056742.1, from coordinate 118,387,135 downwards.
ACCCCCAAAAATCTAGCTAAGATGAGACAGCAGCCGCAGCTTGTTGATTTAGAGTATAAAACAATAAGACAAACAGTACATTACAGATTCAAATATACAGAAGAATATCAAAATAACAGTTACTTATGCAGGAAAGTGCATTTTATTTTATTTTATTTATTTAAATTTAGTTGGTGTAGAACACTAGACCAGTTTCAGTTTCAGCCCAAGATACAAACCAAGCGAACAGAGAGTAAATGCAACAATACAGAGAAAGATGCAGTAGAAAAACATGATCTGGACCTAACAACTCTAATTTAACAAAATATTTAAACTACATGGGTAGAACAAACCATTTTTACCAAAGTGTCACCAATTTCTTCCAAGCAAATCAAAACTGAACAAAGAACAGTTGCAAAAATAATACATATTGAAATATTTGTTTTGTATTTTTTAATATAATTTTTTTTTATCTGATGTAGTGTAGATGGTTATTGAATGTAAGGTTTGAATTAGGTTAGGGAATGAAATGTTACTTTTTAAATATTTAAAGATTTATTATTTCTAGTATTGACATTTAAAATGTAATTGGTGATGTAGGTTTTTACTGAGATGTGATTGGTTTATGCATTTATTTAAAATAGGGTGTGATGTATTTTCTATTCCAGATGTGGATGGGGTTGTATTATTTGATGAAAGCACTTGGTCTTTTTTTAGTGATATTAATTGGTTATTCTTTCCCATCCTTGCCATGTGATATTCCCTTCTATTGCCTTGCTTCCTGGTTTACTATTGAGAAGGAATAATTCATGCTGTTGGTTCTTTGTTTCCTTTTTCTGGTGTATGGAATTGTCATTGCTGGAACTTGTGGGGTCATCACCGGGATCTATTGTGAACCTGGAAAATCAAGTTGGTAATTTGACCTTGCTGATTCAGCAATTAACACCAGTAATTTCCAACAAAAACAATGGCAACAGCAGAGCTGTGTATCTAATACTAACATGGCTGTGTTGTTTCCTTTGTAGCATGTAACATGGAAACTCTCTTAATTGGTCATATAGAGAAATTACTTTGAGGTAATGCATTTCAGTTAAAGACAGAATAAAAGGTTCTATGCATAACCAATTGGCTGAATATGAAAAGAGGATTAACAAATGTAGAGCCATACATTTCAAAAATGGGCATTTTACGGAATGTTTGATGCCTGAGGTTGTCCCTAAAGGGTTAAGATTTTGGAAGTTTCTGAATGATTTCCATTCTGATTCCATACTTTATAACACAGGTATTTGACCAGTGTGAACTTGAAATATTAGAACTTTTTTTAAAGACAATCAGAAAAGAATGGAGGCTCTTACGGATGAGATTACTGCTTTAGATGTATCATTACATGACAATACTTTGTTTAATTCACATGTGGTTCAATATAACAGAATATATGACTGAGTGAACAAGAGTGAGGAAGACAGTAAGAGTCAGAAGAAAATGAAGCTTAAGAGAGACATTGATAGTTATTCTAATAACAAGGCATACCCAAGAACTTCCCTGTCCAACACATTGCACAAAAAATATCAATCTGCACATGAAAACTTTAATGAAAATCCTAATGAAACAGTTTCTGACCCTTTAGAATTAGACTACCCCCCCTTTGTCATTCAAGAGACTGGCCAGTTAGAAACGATCATCCAGAGAGAGTGAATCCAATCAAATATACACTCCATGATGTTAACAGAAAGTGAAAAATCATTAACCATTTCTTTTATGGACATTGGATTCCAGCTTTGAATTGGCCAAATTCAAGTACCGTTGTTATAACCAAGGACAATTTTTCACTAATTAATTGCACTGACATTAATGTAAATGATGATGTGTGTTTTTTCTTTGTTTTTCAAAGGCTTCACTTTTGTACCAAATATAGAGTCATTGCTGTTGAATTGTTAGTTAGAGCTATGCTGTTTTACACATAAATTGAATATGAAAGTTTTGTTTGCAGAAGAACATGTTTTAAGTGAAACTAATGTGCTGAAACAAAAATATTTGTGATCCCACACTGGTTACAACATTGAGTTTATTTGAAAGAGTAACTGTGAGAAACATACATAAATATTTTACATATAAAAAGAAAAAAAGTGTTTGTCAACAACCTATCTATTATAGCGTATAGGTTATTAAACTACCTTAGATGGAGTACCTCTGCATGCTATATGAAACTGGATAAAGTATTGTTTTGATGAATAATAATTCTTATATTGACAAGATGCAACAGATGTTATATAATTGTGAGGTATGTGATATAGTATCTATTAATGAGGTAAACATTGCTTACAATAGAGCTGATATTTGGTTAGAAGAGTTATTATTGCAACACTTTTCAAAAGTTGATTATGACTTTTTGAGAGTCACAGAACCAGTAATACTTGGTAAGCTCCAAAGTAAATGTGTGACTGTGCAGCTAAAAATGATTAAAAAACAAGAGATAAGCTCACATAGCGCATAGCCGTAATTGCTCCAACAGAACTGCTGAATAAACATAAAAAAGCAACCGATGTAAGAAAACCACAAACTCTTATTTATTAAGCGCTTTTCGTCCAGCACAGTGGCTGGACTTCATCAGTTAAAAGAATCAACTTTATAGACACTCTTAAATGTTTCAACAATCCAGTCATGTGACCAATGTCTCAATTAAAACTCTTAACAATGTTCAATTAACACAACACTTGATTAAAGTTCTACCACAGTTAAAGATACAGAGTTAGAAGCCCTAACTAAAGAACAATATAATACATTCTCCCCTAAATAAGAAACCTTCATCTTTCACTGCTCAATCAACAGTAAATTTATTTATACCTGGTGTATTAAAAAAAATATATAAAGCATGTTAAAAATAAAACCATGGTTAATATATAACCGCTGTAAATAAATAAATGCTTTAGGTATGGGCTAACCCTTAAACTCATCATTTATTTAAGTAAATTATCTCCACATACTTTTTAATTTTAAGTATGGGAGAATAGTGCATGTTTCATTTATTCCTGGGAACTGATTAGCATTTAATTGAAGTTGCCATAACAACTCAAGTTGTTCTAAAAGTAGTGATGCTGGTCCTTCATGTACATTTTAACTAATCTGGTCTATAACCTTAAACTTGAATTTATGGTTAGGTGAATTTTCTATGTGCCTAGCTAGTGCGTTCTCTGTTTTTCCCCTCCTAATAGCATACAGGTGTTCATAGATTCTTTCTTTTAACTTACTATCTGTTTCCCTATATAGTAAACAGGACAGAGAACGCACTGAGCTGGTATACCACCATTTTAGTGTTACAGTTGTACCTCCCTGTGATGGAATACTTGTGGTTACCTATAGAAAAATGTTATCCAGTTGCAATGGATCCACAGTAGTTACAGTTTTCACATTTGAACATCCTGGGGTCATTGCAACCTTCACTATAGGGGTTTCTATTAAGTTTTTCAAGTTTTTACCCTTCCTGTAAGTAACAATAGGTCTGTAGCCTATCTTATTAACTAATTCAATCTCATTTTTTAACAGGTTCCAGTTTTTGTTGATAATTTTCTTAATTTCAACCGTGTCAGTACTAAAAGTTACAGTGAAACTACTATTGTATTGACCACCTTCCCTTGAAAATATGTTTGTATGGGTGGTAGATGTTACTACCCTCTCCTCCATAATTAAATCCTTTTCTGTATTTGTGGTGTTAGTTCCACATAAATCAAAATATTGGTTTATAAAAAGCAATCTGACGTTTATGTGACACTTCTATTACCACTTCATTAACAAAACCTGTGGGGTAACCTCTTTGCAAGAACATTTCAGTTAAGTTCTGGCATTCAGTGCAAAAATCTTCATTTGTTGTCACCATTCTGGCTGCTCTTACTAGCTGCCCTTTTACAACTGATTTTTTTGTACTGAATGGGTGTGCACCTTTGTAATGCAAAAATGCATTACAGTAAAATGATTTTCGATATATAGATGCTGTGTATGCATTTAGTGCAACATCTTTTTTCAACAGTATGTCTAAATATGCTATAGTTTCCTTACTGAAATTTGATGTAAATTTTAAGAAATTGGTACTGTTGTTCATTGCTTGTAAGATTATAGTAGCTGAAGCTTCATCATCTCTTAGCACTATAAAAATATTTTCCAAGAAGCGTGTATAATGTTCTATCAAGTTTGTTATACTGGGGTTGTTGAATAAATAAGTGTGTTCCCAATGGGCCATCACCATGATGGCGAAACTCACACCACATGGTGAGCCCATTGCTACCCCTACTAGTTGTAAATAAATTGTGTCATTAAACACAATGTAGTTGTTAGATAAAATAATACCCAACAGTTCTTCAACTATTCTAAGTTCATTATCTGGTGCTGCAAATCTATGCATTCTAGCCAGAACAAATTCTATCCCCTCCTCATGTGGGATTGAACTGTAAAGATCACAAACGTCTACTGTTTGGAAGTTGTTCTCTTGAGAGAACTTGATTTTAGTAATCTCTTCTAGAAAGGACCAAGAATCACGGCTAATTTGTGGTTCTTGTTTCACATATTTTTTAAGGATGGAGTCAACAAGTTTTGCGCTATCATAAGTTATAGACTGACGTGCATCTACCAAAGCTCGCATGGAAGATCTTGTATGTCCTTATGTATTTTTGGCTCACCAAACATTTTAGGTATCTTAGGGTATACCATTGTTAAATAGTTTAAAGTACTCATATCTATGTGTGCTTCCAAAAACAAGTCATTTAAGTAAGTGTTTAATTCATTCTTAATGACTTGTTTATATGTGCTAGTATTTAACACTTTGTTCATCCTAGCCTCGTAGTTTTCATTATTCATAAGGACCAGTCCTCCCCCCTTGTCTGGTTTCATCATTCTAATGGGTTCCCTCCTCAAGTCATTCAGCAAGTTCCATTCTGTTTTACTAAAGTTGCTTTGTGTTTTCATTCTAGTACCTAATAATGCTCTGATGTCAGGTTCACATACTTGATCAAATACACGTAAGGTTGGGTGCATAGGTGGATTGTACATACTTGAAACATGGAGTTCCCTGTAGTTACAGTTACCACTGTTAAATAAAATTGCCAAATTAAGTTTCCTTATATAAACTTTAAAATCAAGCAGTGTTTTGGCTAAGTCAGACTGACAAGAAGGCACATAAGTAAGACCTTTAGAAAACAGTTCAACTGTCCTGTTGTCAATGTTGACATTGGAGAAATTATAGATTTTAAAGTCTCCACTTGTATTTACTATAATGTCACATTTGTTAGTAAAAGTAGGCTTGTCTACCTTTTTATTTTCGCCTTCCCCCTTGTGTTGCAAGGATTCTATTGGTTCACTAATTTTTTTTTCTGTGGTCTGTTCTTGGCCTGATAAAAATTTGCTGGTTTGTTTGCACAACTTCTGAATATGAGAGGTTCCCTTGGGTAAAGTTAATGTCATTATGTCTTCATTCATTTCTATTTGGAGCATTTCTCTCATTACTGACTTCCCTTACTTCTTGCTGAACTGTTGAGTTAGATAACATTGTTTCCTGGTTCCACCCATCATTTAAACTGTTGTTGTTAATGCATACCTGATTGTGTTGGCCAGTTGCATTCCACAGCTGTGATGGAGGGGGGGGGGGGCAAGGGTAGGCTGTACCATTGCTGTAATCTACACAATCCCTTTCCGTTTTTTTTAATTTTGTTTAATTTAAGTTTTTCAATCTGTTGATTGATACTGTTGAAAATACGTTGGTAATCATAGTTATAACATGCAAAATCATGATGGCTTCATACATACCTGCTTAGCTGTTCCACTTCCTTAGATAATTTGTCTACTTGAACTTGATAATGTTTACAAATAAGCTTCATTAGTTCTTTCCCTTGCTTGTCAAACAAGTGCAGCAGGTCTTTATGAAATTGCGATCCTGACACCAGTCCTGTCGGATACTGCCAGGACCTCAGACATTTTGGAACTATATTCATCTTTACATTTTCTGTGAAATACGCTATTTCTAGCTGGAGCTTTTTATGCTTCAGTAGTTTGTAGTCTAAAGTTTTCAAGTTAGTAACTAAACTTTGCTCTCCACTTCCAGCCGGTTGCACCAAATTAACTTCTGAGTTCTGTGTGGTTAGTTTTGGAAAGTCCTTTAACCACACTGTCAAGTCTGGTGCTCCAATAAGCCCTGAAGGGTTGTTGAGTTGTTGTACAGTTGTTTGCTGGCTCATAGAAGGTATCGGTGCTGCCATATTCCCTCCAGTCAGCAAATTATTCGTTGCACTCGTATAACTACATTTACCTTGATCATTAGTAGAAAGGTTTTGTCCCAAACCAGTGGTTTAATTGGTAGAAGCACCTCGGGGCGAATCTCTTACAGTCCTCTCATTCTGTAACATCGGACTGTTCTGTGAGGAAAGTACAGAACACTGAGATAGTGACTCCACTCTGTCAATACAATAGTAGTTTCACTGTAACTTTTAGTACTGACACGGTTGAAATTGAAAAAATTATCAACAAAAATTGGAACCTGTTAAAAAATAGGTTGACTTAGTTAATAAGATAGGCTACAGACTTATTGTTACTTACAGGAAGGGTAAAAACTTGAAAAACTTAATAGAACCCCCTATTGTGAAGGTTGCAAGGACCCCGGGGATTTTCAAATGTGAAAACTGTAACTACTGTGGATCCATTGCAACTGGGCATTTTTCTATAGGTAACCACAAGTATTCCATCACAGGGAGGTACAACTGTAACACTAAAATGGTGGTATACCTAGCTCAGTGCATTCTCTGTCCTGTTTTCTATATAGGGAAAACAGATAGAAAGTTAAAAGAAAGAATCTATGAACACCTGTACGCTATTAGGAGGGAGAAAACAGAGAACACACTAGCTAGGCACATAGAAAATTCACCTAACCATAAATTCAAGTTTAAGGTTATAGACCAGATTAGTGAAAATGTACATAAAGAACCAGCATCACTACTTTTAGAACAACTTGAATTGTTATGGCAACTTTGATTAAATGCTAATCAGTTCCCAGGAATAATGAAACGTGCACTATTCTCCCATACTTAAAATTAAAAAGTACGTGGAGATAATTTACCTAACTTAAGTGATGAGCTTAAGGGTTAGTCCCACAGCTAAAGCATTTATTTATTTACAATCGTTATATATTAACCATAGTTTTATTTTAACCTGCTTTATATTTTTTATTTTTAATACACCAGGGCTGCATCTACCTCTGCAGCCTTTCTCAGAGGATTGAGCAGTGAAAGATGAAGGTCTCTTATTTAGGGGAGAATATATTATATTGTTCTTTAGTCAGGGCTTTTAACTCTGTATTTTTAACTATGGTAGAACTTTTATCAAGTGATGTGTTAATTGAACATTGTTAAGAGGTTTAATTGAGACATTGGTCACATGACTGGATTGTTGAAACATTTAAGAGTGTCTATGAAGTTGATTCTTTTATCTGATGAAGTCCAGCCACTGTGCTGGATGAAAAGCGCTTAATAAATAGAGTTTGTGGGGTTTTTACATCGGTTGCTTTTTTATGTTTATTCAGTTTGTGAAGTATTTTTTCGTTTCCAGCAAAACTGCTGAACAGGCACCAAATCACCCAGTAGTCAAAATATAATATAATATAATATAATATAATATAATATAATATAATGTAACATAATATAATAAATGTAGTGAGCACTTTAAAACTTGTATACATTACTGAAACAACAAACAGTTAAGGTCTTTCATCTGTCTACACAACAGACTTCTTCAAAACCATTAAAACTTTTCAAATAAGCATTAAAATACCTAATTTTAATAAACCACATGACGAGTGTATTCATACTTAAAAGAACACACAGATTATCCAGTAACCAGGAATAAAAATCATTTAACTTGAAATCTAAACAATCATTTAACGTAAAATCTAAAGTATTATGGTAGTAACAGTGAATTGTCTAATATACTGTTAATAAAGCTAGTCTAAAGTGAAATAAATCATTTAAATAAAGAATATGGCAATGTTAAATATAAATGTACTATAGTGTAAGTGCATTGGATTTTAACCAAGGAACTATGGAAATGTAATCATTCAGTCTGGGAGTTTTGGAAGTATCCAATCTCAACTGCCAAAATAATTATTTGATTTCTAACTAGTTCTCCTTGTCATCACCCCTTTCATTTGTGGGGACGACTTCCAAAATACCAAACTAGAATTTTTTATGCATAGTACAAATCTGAGTATGTTTAAAAAGAGAATTATTTGTGTTCATTTTGGACATGTCATCAATTATGCTCTTATGTAGGGCTTTTTCGGTTTAACAGATATAGAAATGTTTACATCCTGTTCATATAGCCACATAAACAATACCCTTAGTGTAACAGTTTCCTCTCATCAGAGATATTTTTGGTCAACTTGAATAACAACATCATCAGCTAGTTAGTTTGTAGGGACATTGTTTGAATGAACCACAAAAGTGAGTACCTACTGCAGGCATTTGTATCTGTAAGTTTTCTTGACATTAAAAAATATGTTTAGGTTTTAACCATCTTGTATGTGAAAACTGTTTTTTTTCTACCACAGTTTTGTAAAGGTCCAAGTCTATTTTAAATAAGTTGTAACTATTCATTGTTATTCTCTTAATGTCCTTCACAAGTGGGTTATATTTAATAAGAAAAGGAGCATAAAAATCATTAAACTGTTTGTTAATTAAAAAAGGTGTAGTTTGCCCAACTTATGAAGCTAAGAGTAGATGTAATTTCACACCACAACTTTGAATGATGTCATGCTTGATTGTGCTCAAAGATGTCTGTGGGTAATCTTGTCCTAAGCTGTTTGTCTTTCGGCTTTTGCCCGGTAAGAGGTCGCCACAGAGGAACTCCGGTCTGCTAATGATCGGCAGTAGATTTTTTTACGAAACGCCGAGGTGCCAGCTCGATGCCCAACCTTCAACGAAGGCATGCCCATTTACACACGCATGTCTTTCAAACGCTACCCAACCACGGGGAGGACATGCAGACTCCATGCAGAAGGCACTCCCAAGCCCAGCCGAGAATCGAATTGGAGAACCTCTTGCTGTGAGGTAACAGCGCTACCACTGTACCACCATGGCACAACCTTGTCCTAAGTACATCCCAATAATGTTGTCCCCTTCAGCAATAAAAAGTTCAAACTTTAAACATATTCTAGCTGCTCAGACTAACTGACCCTTTGCAACACTCTTTTGTAACAGATTTGTTTTTTAAAGGTTTTAAAATTTTTACCTTAAGTAATTTGATTACTACCACTGATCATTTTTCACGTTTTAGCAATAGATTGAATTTTGTACCTTCTACTTATTTGGATATTACAGACCTAATTTTAAAATTAAAACTTTTTACTCAAAGATTGAATTTTCTTACTTCATCATTAACCAAACAGGGTTGAGGAGACACTGAATTTATTAATACTTTAACTAAAACAATGAAAAACTAAGAGAAAAATCTAGCCAAGCTAGATTTTCCACTGTGTGATTCCTTCAAACCTCTTGCATTAGAGGTAACATAGGATATATGCAAATGACCCCTTAAGAACATCAGGTGTTTCAGCAATATGGCAGATCTGAATACCCATGACTTTTTCCATTTTTAAGTCTGTTATAGACAAATTTGGGATATTTGGCAGACACTCTAATAGTTACAGACATCAGCTGGGTACAACAATCCTGTGTTTCTAAAGGTTAGCCAAACATTGCTAATGAGGCCATATAAGGCTGAAACATGCATGTCTACAGCTAGTGGGGTTTGGCTTTATTGGCCTGAATTTGTCCATAACAAACTTAAAAAGGAAAAAAGTCATGAGCATTCAGAACTGCCATATAGCTTAAACACCTGATGTCCTTAAGGGGTCATTTGTATATATCCTGTGTTACCTCTAATGCAAGAGCTTTTAAGGAATCACACAGTGGAAAATCTAACTTTTTCTCTTAGTTTTTCATTGTTTTAGTTAAAAAAATTGGAACTTATTTAAAATATACATTTGACCTTTACAAAGTTGTGGGGGAAAACTGTTTTCACATACAAGATGGGTAAAAGCCTAAAAAGCATTTTTGAACATCAAGAAAACTTAGATACTAATGCCTGCAGTGGGTACTCACTTTTGTGTTTCAAGCAATATCCCTACATACTTATTGTCAATGCTGTTGTTCTAGCTGACTAAAAAATACTTCTGATGAGAACAAACTGTTATACTAAAGGTGTTGTCTATGTGGCTATATGTACAGGGTATAAAAATTTATATATTGTAAAACCAAGGAGCCCCATGTAAGAACATTTATGAGCATAATTACGACATCTCCAAAATGAACACAAACAGTTCTTATTTTAAACATACTCAGATTTGTGTTTTGTATAAAAAATCCAGTTTGGTATTTTGGAAGTGGTTGCCATAAATGAAAAGGGCAATGACTGGAAAAATTGGTTAGAGATCAAAGAATTATTTAGGCAGTTGAGACTGGATGTTTTCAAAGCTACAGGACTGAATGATTACATTTCCATAGTCCCTTGGTTAACATACAAAGCACTCACACTATAATATATTTATATTTATATTCTTTAAGTGATTTATTTCACATTAGACTAGTTTTATTAACTGTATATTAGACAATTCACTGTTACTTCCATAGTTTTTTAGATTTTAAGTTAAATGATTTTTACTCCTGGTTACTGGATAATCAGTGTGTTCTTTGAATTACGAACACACTAGTCATGCGGTTATTAAATTTAGGTATGTAAATATTTATTTGAAAGTTTTTAATGGTTTTGAAGAAGCCCGTAGTGTGGACAGACAAAAGTGCTTAACTGTTTGTTGTTTCAATAAAGTCTACAAGTTTTAAAGTACTCACTACATTTATTGTATTATATTATATATTATATTATATTATATTATATTGTATATATTATATTATATTATATTTTAACTACTAGTTGATTTGGTGTTTGTTCAGCTGTTTTGTTGAATCGATTATGGCTATGCACTATGCAAACAGAACCAATTATCCCAATTATCTTTGGGATAACAAACTTATAAACCAGTCCCAGAGTCTAAAACAGAACCACTTGTTATATTTATATATAGGAAGACCAAGAGGTTTTTACAAAAGCAACCTTACTTGCTTAAGGTGCCATGGAAATTTTAAGTGGCTTGAACAATGTGTTGGCTTTTGAGGGCAATTTTATAGTTACCATAGATGTGATTAAGATGATGCCACAGGCTCAAGGGATGGAGTGGTTCTGAGACTGTTACTTTCAGTTAATTGTATTAACAAAAATTGAGCTAGAAGTCCTTTGTGAAATGGGGTGGCAATGGGTGTAACATGTGGCTGCAGTTTTGCAGTGTTATATTGTCCTATTTAAAAAGAATTTTGTTTTTCCAGTTCATTCATACATAGTTCTGTTCCGGGTATCACTTCTGTGTCACTGTTAGACAGAGGCACAGTATAGCCAAACACACTCTGGCTAGGCTTATAAATGCCCTAGGGCAGATAGCCTAGTATGAATCTATGAACCTATGAACCTAATTAATTTGGAGGTACAAGAGATTTTTTAAAAATTTGCATGCAAATATAATTAGGTAAAGATGACCAGTGTGGATGTTCTTATCACAAAAGATTCTCAAAATAATAGTTTTATGTTATTTATGTTATTTATGGAAATGACACATTCTAAAACAGCTACTTATATTTTAACAGCTGTCACTCTAGACATCAGAAGGATAAGAACACAGTGAAGGGCCAATTTGTGAGAGCTGCAAGAATGGTATCAAATTTTGAAAATTTCATTAAAGAAGTGAATAACATAAATGTATAATTCTTGAAGTAGGTTACCCTAGTAGTTTTATTAATCATATTTTTGAAGAAGAAGTAAAAAGCTGGGAGGATATTTACCAGTCCTTATTGGGCAATAGCCAAGTACAGAGTAAGGCATCAAGCAATGTTAAGGACTTTACTAAATGTATAGTTATGGAATCTGGTCCTTGTATTGACACTATATATAATCTTTTTAGTAATAACTAGAAATTGATTGAATTATACACATTTTGCTTAAAAGAAGGCTAAGAATCTAAAGTGTGTTTTGGAGCAAGGTTTAAAATCTGAAGGTAGTTTAAGGGAAAAAGGGACAAAAATGTGGAGTCTGTGAACAGTGCAGTTATGTTTTATTGACCACCAATCTATTTATTAAAATTGATGGCATTGTTAGGCCAAAGAACAAGTTTAATTGTGGTACCAGTGGGCTAGTCTATCTTGCATAATGTGAAACTTGTAAAGCTTACTATATGGGAAAAACTGAATGTGTTTTTCATAGATGAATCTATGAACACATTTATGACACTGCTAGGGAGGTTGAAAAAAAGTGCTTTGAGTAAGCATTTCAAATTTAGTGATAATTTCAATGAGAGGAAGAATGTGGAAAAACAGTTTAGAGAAATAGTACCACCTAGACTCTCACTCCACATTCCTAAGCACCCTGGAATCTATCATGGTCCAACCCAACACTCTCATACTAGGCGACTTCAACTACCCCTCCATCAAATGGAAAAACTACTCAAGCACCAATACACTGGCCAACACTTTCTGGAATTCATCAATTCCAGTGACCTGGACCAGCTCATTCTGACCCCCACTAGAGGAAGCAACATCCTTGACTTGGTTATTACTAACATGGGTGACCATTGCTCTACACTAGTAGTCAATCCGTCACTGGTCAGATCCAACCATAAAGCAATCACCATGGAAATCCACATCTCACCCATGCCCCCCGCAAAGATAACTTTGGGCTCCTAAAAACAGAGGTGGCTAACTTCATGGCACCCATGCCAATGGAAAATAGCTGCATGACTGCTGAATCATACACCATTGCACTGTACAAACATGTACATAAATGCATGGAACTAGCCATACCCAACAGAACCAAGATGCTCTCCTCCAAAAACAGGAAGCCAATCTGGTAGGCCCCTGCCATTAATAAACTTTACGACAGAAGGAAGAAACGGTTGCAGAAAAAGGTGAAGTCCAAAGACTGGAAAAACTCCCTTATTAGCCTCAACAAAAAGTTGAGATCCCTCATCAAATCCTCTAAAGCCAGCTATGAAGGCGGAATTGTGGCAGACACTAAAAGCAATTACAAATACTTCTATAGTAATATCAAGAACCTCCATGGCAATACCCAGATTTGCTCTGAGTTACTGCACAATGGTACCTCCTATACTGAGCCAACAGATATTGCCAACATACTGGCTGACAGATTCAGTGCCAACTTTACCCCTCTCTCCCCCCAAAGGACCAATCACAATACCGGAAGAATGCCAGGCACCCTGCATTACTGCAGCACAGGTTAAAGCTGCATTGTCCAAGGCCAAGAATACAGCTTCCATGGGACTTGACAACATCCCTGGCTGTATTCTACATGAACTACAAAGCGAACTGGTACCACATCTGTGTGCCCTGTTCAGTCACAGCCTCACCTCAGGCTTTGCCCCTACTGAATGGTGCACTGCTACAGTCATCCCTCTCCATAAAGGGGGAGCAACTACAGACCCTGGGAATTATTGCCCCATTAGCCTGATGAGTTTGATATGTAAAGCTATGGAGCACATCATTATGGCCCTGATTAACAAAGATATAGGAAATCTCCAGACTCTAGACCCCATGCAATTTGGCTTTGTGAAAGGAAGATTATGCCTGCTCAACCTGGTTGACTTTTTGAGTCAGTCACCTGGGCTGTGGATGAAGGTAAGGCAGTGCATACAGCCTACCTTGATCTGGCCAAGGCCTTTGATACCCTTCCTCACTCGGGAATTATTGATAAACTCATCAAACTAGCCATCAACCTCTATACAACTAGGTGGGTTGCAAATTGGCTCACTGATAAAACAGACAGTGTGAAAGTAGTAGACTCCAAGTCAGACTGCCAACCAGTCACGAGTGGAGTCCCACAGGGATTGGTCCTGGGTCCTCTCCTCTTTGGCATCAACTTTTCAGAAGTCCAGGCCAACATAAAGGGACTCTGGCTGACCAAGTTTGCAGACAACTGAAAGCTGGGAGCCATTATTAACTCCCCAAGTGATGCAGACGTCCTACAGAAATGCCTTACTGAGACCAATGACTGGTGTCCAAACCATGGCCTTAAGCTTAATGCCAAAAAATGTGGCGTCATCCCCTTTGGTAAAAACTTAGTTCCCAGTAATTACCACATCGATGGGAGCCCACTGAACACTGAAGGTGTTATAAGAGATCTGAGGACACAGGTTGAAAACAACCTCTCCTTCGACCACCATATTGCCAATTTGGTCAGAAAGTCCTTCTATGTGGCACATCTCATTACCAAGGGTTTTGCATCCAGGAAGAAAGAGGTCATCATCTCTCTCTACTCTTACCTCATTAGACCAATCATTGAGTATAATGCCCCATTTTACATGTACCTCACTAGACATCTGCAACAGCTGGAGAGGCCACAGAAGTACCTCATGAAGAGGACCCTAGGAATTAAACACACGCCCTACACTGATAGACTCAAAGTACTCCAGCTATTCTCTGTCTCATATCGCCTACTTAGAGGCGATCTTTGCCTGACTTACAAAGTCATATCTGACCCAGATCTCTTAGAAATGCTACATCTGAAGAAATCCCAATCCCTCTGCATCATACGCTCCAGAGACCTCAACTTCATTACCACAATCAACAGAACATGCTGGAGGGACAGGTTCCTCACTCAGAGACTGCCCATGCTCTGGAATAGACTTCCCAAACATGTCAAGCAGAGCACCTCGCTGTCCCTCTTCAAAAGAAATCTTGATCAGTGGATGTGTAATAGAAAGTTCACCCCGGCGATCACTCCAGTGGCTTTACTTGATAGAGGCACTGGGAAATAACGTCAGGCGGCATGATGCCAGGGCACTTCTATGGGCTAGGCTTGTAAAGGCTCTAGGGCCATTAGCCAAGCACACATCTATGAACCTATGAACCTGTGTGAATTATGGTGGCAACTAGAGCTAGGTCCTGATATTCCACCAGGGATAAATGATAAAACAAGGGAAGCTAGGTTATAATTCAAAAATTTTGTTTGGTATTTTTTAATATGATTTTTAATGAATATATGGTTTGAATTAGGTTAGAAAATGAAATTATATTTTTTAAATATTTAAAGATCAACTATTACTAATATTAACATTTAAAATATAATTGGTGGCATGAGTTTTTACTGAGATGTGATCAGTTTATTCATTTATTTAAAATAGGGTGTGATGTTTTTTCTACTTCAGATGCTGATGATGTCATGTTTGATGAAAGTGCATGATCTGAAGTTTTGGAAGTTTTTTAGTGATAATAAATGGTTATTCTTTACCATCTTTGGTGTGTAGCGGTCCTTCTATTGCATTTTTTCCTAGTTTACCATTGAGAAGGAACATACTTTGTGCTGTTGGTTCTTAATTTGAAAATAATGTATTCAAATTCGTCATTTGTGTTCTCCAGAAACCATTAAGTAATTTCTTTTTGCAGAACTGCAGACAGGTTTGCCTACTGCAGGTGAATATATTTCACTAACCACATAATGGTCATACAGAGTTTCTGAAATGTAACAGTAAATCCAAGAAACTAGCTTAAAATTCTTTGATGCATGAGAAGATACTGAAGTAATCAAGTATGAGATTCATACATATCAGCAAAACTCATGTAAATTAAAATCTGTTAATTGTCTAACACCAAATTCTGCACAGATTGCTGCCCGTTAAACAGCCCTTATACAAGCATGATGTGTATATGCAATGGCAGGAAATGTTGAATTCTGCATCCAGTCCTATCCTTTATGTAGCCCTTATAGCAGTACACCAGCAGTGATACATGAACATACAGTGGCTGAAACGGGCAATTTCAGACAAATACAAGTACCTACATCATGTGTAATGCCCAGAGTTTTGAGACAATGTAGACCTCATTATATTAGTTGCATAAACATAGCATTAAGAGAAAGTGAACAATTTATTGGTCAGAAAGGGTTTATCGTTGCTCAGTTTTTGCTTAATTATGCTCTACAACTTTAGGGAAAACTCACAATAACTCAGGAAACAGTATGTATTGCTTACTATACAAACATACATACCAACAAGGCCTCACTTAATGCAAACAAGACACATGCATAACCAATTACAGCAAAGTCCAGTTTGCCACTCTACTTCTGATGAGAAATGAACACATCAACTACATTAAACAGTTTACTGAATTAAAGACAAGCATTGTTTGTTTACATTTTGTAAATATGGACAAATATATATATATATATATATATATATATATATATATATATATATAATTGGTATAAAACATGAAGGCCTTATTCTGAGACACTAATTCGAGTAAACTAAGAAGTCAGTTATTAATCCATTCCCAGGAAGTTATATTACCATCTGTAATACAGTGTTTTTCCAGTGAAAACTGGTAGCATTTAAAAATATGCTCTTATTCCAATGTCATAAAATATATCCACAAGTCTATAAAAATAGAAAACAGGATTACTGAAGTAAATCAGCATAGCTGCCACAGAAAATCAGGATTTAATATTCCTCACACTATATAGATTCACCTCTGCACGGTATGGGACATTTGCCTGTAGCTTTGTTTAGATTAACTATTACTTTGTATGAAATTACTATTTCAAGACAACCAAGATGGGTACAAAATATACTATCTCTACTGCAGACTTACTTTCTACTTTATAAAGTTTGTCAAATGCTTTTAACAAATATTGTGAAACTTATCCTGTTTAATTTACTGTATGTTCACTACCCATAGTCAGAGCCATGAATCTGACAGGCTTGTCCATTTACTTCTCCTGTCTGGAAGAAATAATGTCTATCCATCAGGTAGACATCACCAATGTAATATCTATTACAGAAATGGTAAATGTGGAAAAATTCAGGTAGTGGCATGGGGTGGGGATTGGATAATTGTAGTTACATATGAAAAGGTAATGATGGTGGCTATTGGAAGATGAACATCCAAGCAGTGCAGGACTTTCAGAAACAATTTAATATTTAGTAGTGAAGTGGTGGGTAGATTGAATAGTTGCAGCTGCCTTATGAAAACATGCTATGGGAGGGTATATAATTAAGGAGTGCAGCATCTCCGAAACAGGCTTCTCTTAAGTAATGGTAGCTGAAGAAACAGTGGACTGCTGACTTAGTCCTTAATGTGGGTCCAGCTTTCAATGTCTATACAATATCTGAGACCATCCCAAAATGGATTCACACAGCAAGTTCAGCCACTTCAGTCCATTCTCAGCCTCCCTTGCCATATGCACAACTGAACAAAAATGGGCATTCCCCACACCTTTCAAATCCTCCTTTGGTACCATCTAAAGCTTAGCAATCGAAGTATTCCTATACATTTACAAATGTCATCCATCAAAACATCTTTATGGTTCCCTTCTTATCATTCCAGGTACAGCTCAGGTAATGTAGAGGTACATTGCTATAGTGCACAGGGTCCTGGGTTGAAGAGTTGGGAGTGATGACTTTACACCTATGAACCTATAAAATTCACCCCAGGGATCACTCCAGTGGCTTTACTCGACAGAGGCACTGGGAACTTAGGTTGCGTGGCACAATGTCAGGGTAATCCTATGGGCTAGGCTTGTAAAGGCTCCAGGGCCATTAGCCTAGTACACATCTATGAACCTAAAAGTTGTTAATGTTGCAAAAAGGTGCAAATTCCACTCTAACAGCCCCAGCCCATGAGTTTCTCAGTAAAAACCTAAATATCTTCATTAATCCACAAGACAACTTGTGTTTGAAGAAATGTTGTGCAAGCACAAAATTCAAAAGGTAGACTATGATGAATGGAATGATTAGTTTAATCCTTTCCTTATAAAATGCCATTATTCACATAAACAGATATATTCATATCTAACTTTAGATACAAGTGACTACCCACCACCTCATCCACCATTGCTTTCAGGAGTCAAACACTTCCTTCTTGATAGTTACATCATCAAGGTCTGTGGCATCATAATGCAGTTGATAAACATAATGTGACTTGCCTGCAAAATGTACATGAAAAGACAGATATTTTCCTTGTCATTTAAACTTAAATGATAAGAGACATGGTATGGTCCACAAAGGTGTCGGTGCAATTTTTAAGTATGCACCATCAGTAATTGTTTTATTTTTTTGAGCTTGCTCCCTTCTTCGAGTTGGTACAACCATGGAGTTGGTATATAGCACCTCTGTTGGTGAGTGTAGGAGCTTGTTCTTCACATTGGGGGGTGCAGGGGGCTTGTCCTTGAAAAAAAAAACTTGCATTTAAACTTTTTTGTCCTATTGTGTTTTGAGCATTAGTTGTTTGTGCGATTTAGTTCCTCATTACTCTGATGTCAAAGGTTCAATGGTAGAACTGCGTAGCAATTCCCCCATACCACCCACTTAGGAAGCTACACATTACCTCTAGTAATTTAAATGTACCAACGCCATGATCACACAACAGTGTGGAAAAGGGCAAATTCCCTAACCCCACTGTTTCCTGATCTTGGCAAAAACACAGCTTGTACCATTTCTTACACTGTATGTGAATGGCACTTAGAGATTCACTTAAACTATTACATAGCAGTAATCTGTACTTGCTAAATGCAGTTCATTCATCATTATAATAGCATGCAGTGTAATGCACTAGAAATTCTGCTTGCAGATTGAGAAATTCACCATCTTTATATATATATATATATATATATATATATATATATATATATATATATATATACACACACACACACACACACACACACACACACACACACACACATACAAGCAAAAGGTAAAAGGGTTACACAGATAAACTATTCAGTAAAAAAATGCAAGAAAGACTCAGCTAAGCTAAAGTCTTCGTTATGTAATACCTTAAACCTCCTGCTGAGTAGGTCTATGGGATATATGCATATGGCCCCTTAAGGACATACCAGTGTTTCAGCTAAATGGCTTCTGAAAGCCCATGACATTTTGCTCTTTAGCTTTTAAGTCTCTGTGCATATATTCAGGTCAATATATCCAAACCCCACTAACTGTAGACATGACATGTTTCAGAGTTTTTATGACCTCATCAGTACAACTTAAATAGATTGCTTGGCTATACTTTAGAAACAAAAGGCATATAACCATAACTGATTATCTATCTATCTGTCTGTCTATATGAAATAGTTAAGTGTGTGTGTGTGTGTGTGTGTGTGTGTGTGTGTGTGTGTGTGTGTGTGTGTGTGTGTGTGTGAGTGTGTTTCTGTCTGTCTATATATATTACACACTAGCCGAATTTGGTGCAGGCTTCCCAAGAGATTAAAGGAAGTAGTTAATTACTAACCAGCTTGAAAAAAAATAGACATAAACATGGGTTTAATTGATGTTAAAAATATTATCCTTCTTAAGTTCAGAAGGACATTCAAGAAAAAAGTAACCATTACTGAAATTTCATGGCACAAAACTAAAAGCACTTACACATGCCTTAGCAGTGACCTACAGAAAGGGTAGGTAATTTGATCAATTCTTCTAATTGTTGTTTAGCTGCGCATGTCACACGCTGAAGTGTCATTTTCTTTTCAACAGCACTTAACCTTGTTTCCAGGTACAACTTGTTCTGCAGTAATATGTTATGTCATTTGAGGTCAGCCTTATTGCTTGTATACTGAAATCATTTTGACTGCTCCTGCATCGCAGTTACAGTTTTCTTTCTGTATCTATATTCTTTGTGCATGCAGTATGAGTGTTATACTATGTTGTTTAAATTTCTTGGATTCTTGACCCTGTGCTGGTTTAGCATATTTGTTTTGGCTTTCTTGGTGCTGCTGTATTAAAGCTGTTTTATTTCTCTTGCTCCTACTGTACGTTTGCCCTATAAATGTGACGCTGTATTCTGATGGACTAGTTTCATTCCACAAATAAATCAACACAAATCAGCCACATATAAAACACTTTGCAGAATTCTTTATTATATAATTAATTTCATGTAAGTATTTGTGGAATCCACCCAAAATATTGGTGAATTATTGATAATAGTGTTTGTCTCGGTCCCCTTCAATAAACACATCACACCGAATGACGTTTGACGACCTTTATTAAACTTTCATGAACATAACTTTATTATCCAATATTTATTAATTACAACTGAAACATAGTATAGCTGACTGAATTCCAAAATCAACATCCATATATGTTAATCAGGACAGTGTGACATTACTCATGCTGACCCAGTAAGCAGCGTCCATACCTCCACTCGCTTACTTATGAAGCAGAATCCCACCACTCACTTCATTTACCAACATCAACCTCCATGTATTGTTAATCAGTACAGTGCAACCTTGCTCATCCTGACCCAGTAAGCAGCTTCCAGACCTCTACCCACTCACCTATGAAGCAGCATCGCATCACTCCCTTCATTTACCATTTAATGAATTACACATCCAACCAAATAAGCAGCGTCCTTACCTCTGCTCACTTATTTTACTTATGAATCAGTGTCCCACCACTCACTTCATTTACCACTTATTGAATTACACATCCAACCATATAAGTAGCATCCTTACCCCCCACTTGCTTATTTACCAAGCCACCTCCAAATACTCACTTTCCTTTCCTAACTCATTGAAATGAACATCCAAAACCATAGGGGGAGCAGAAGAGGGCATGTCTGTCCCTCTCCTCTGCCCACCAGCCTGACAAGGCTGTTCCCTCTCTCTCCTGCCAAACTTCCAACTTAACCGCCCATTAAAAGGCATAATGCCGAACATCATTCTGTGTATGTGTAATAGCAATCCCATCATTACACCAACTACCAGATATAAGAACACATTTAACATCACTTTCTAACCAACAAACCAATACCCCCTCCAAATAACTTTAAACTGAGTAAATGTTATATCACCCTATACCACCTTGTCTTGTCCAAACACCATATCTAGCTTTTCTTCATAAATTTTAACTGATTCTTTTCTAACACCACACCTATCTTCTCTTCATAGGTTAAGGACAACCTCAAACTCCCCATAAACAATTCCCCAAACTTGCTTCACCCTGCCCCTGATGTACCTCAACCTTCCCTGTCCCCATGTTACTCCCAATCCCCACTCTGATGTGCCTTAATGAATGAAATATTACCTGCTCTGTACACCACCCCAGTGGCAGAACATCCACCCAGTCGAATCCATCGCATCAAATGGACTTCCTTCATGCCTTTGAATGATGTCCACCCTGCACCTCCTCATCTGTGATCTTGTTGTGATCTGAAAAAAAAAGAATACTATAAATCCTCTGCCCATGTGTACCAAAACTTCTTAAATGACAATAGGTGCAGCCAAGGGCTTATCTCGTTACTCAATTGCATAAAATGTGCTCCCAACACTAGTATGTGCCACCACAAAGATGCTTAAGATGCTTTTACAAAGTCCCACATAAAGTTCCTCACACATCCCATGTTCATGATATAACCAAATACATAACCCCCCCATAACATTATTAAACTGGCAACGAGTCTTACTTAAGTGTGCACATAGCAACGTAATGACACCTGCCACCACATGAACCACCATCTTCGTTCAACCACTCAGTCCCACAATAAACACAGAGCCCCTTAAACACATTATCACTATGCCTCCCCTTAAACCTCTGCAATAAGCTGAAGCGACCCACCTAAGAAAGGAAGAAATCTGCCCTTACAGCCAAGTCTGTGCAAAAGCTAATGTCTGCATTCTGCAAACAGTATCAAGTGCAAGCCAATCTTAATTTCCTAGAACAAAACACCTAGCCAACTATAAAATTGAAGAAAACCTTTCTACTTCAGTTAATGATTTGTTAATAATTCAAAGAACCACAATATGATGAGAAACAGACCAAAATGAAGCCAAATCTGAACATTCGGCTCATACCCAATATCCAGTGAGGCCAAGTAACATATAGCAAACTTCCAACTTAAAAGGCAGAAAAGTGTAGCGAAAGGCTGACCATTTCCTTATGAATAGCCAACCCCTGCAGCTGTCCATCCACCCTCAACCCCCCCCCCGCATTTTGCAGTTGGGATTAGGGTGTCACTTCCACAATCATTTCGCCCCAAGATTTACACCACCAGGTAGCTAGCACTGTCATGGTATGTCACCGTTATCATTCGCCTGCACTTACAGCCAATATAGAGTGTCCAGTCCTCCACTGCATGTCTTTGAAATGTGGAAGAAACCGGAGCACCCAGAGGAAACCCTCACGACTGCAGGGAGGACATGGAAAATCCACTGCTACTGAATGAATAAGTTATTATTAATCCCCCCTTATCGGCATACAAAAGCAGGTTATTGCTCGTTACCCTTAAGTGTACTATTAATCCTCAAAATTAAAAGTGCATAAACTGTCTTTTACTTCTTACAAGTCCTCATGGACAGTACAGCATTAAGCCTACACCTGACACATTGATTCTAGTTTAAATTCTCAATTGTTACATCTCACTTCCCTTACTCACACCTGTTTTAATCATCTATTACAGCCCTCTATAGGTGTACCCCTCTTCTCAATCTATGCAGCTATCTACCCTGTCAAATGGCCCTATCTCAGTCAGATTTGGGGCTGACTCATCACACATAGAATCCACTACTTACCAGATGCTAACCTCGTAAAAGCAATCAACAGATGGTTTGTTCCATCAGTCAGTCGTCACAGTGAAACAAGCTGTTGGCTTCGAAGTGGCAACTCCGTCTATAACTTTTATTTGGGCCTACTATCAAAGCACATGTAAAATGACTGGCAAATGTGTCAAACTTGCATCACTGAACAACCCAACACGATGTTCCAAAAAAGTATCTAGCTGTTCAGAATAGTTAGTGTCACTCCGAAATACCAATCATCTTAAATTCCAGGGACTGTCATTTAAATGTACTATTAATATTTCTAAATTTTTACTGGCCTTGCTGAAATGAGGTTCTACCCTCAGTTTTACACTTGCCTCAAGTTATAAATTTGTGACCTTGCCAGTTTGCCATTTTAAGTATCCAGGTATGAAACGTAAGGGACAGGGGCACGTGTGAAGCTCCAGTCAATACTGAGGCAAAATCTGGACATTCTGCAGAAATGTGAACTGTTGAGAGCTATGCTACCAATGTAGACATTGTATAATAACTAAAAAAAAAACACACCCAAATGCTACTCCCCTGAGAATCCAAACCCAGACTGACCAGGAATCACATGCCAACAGATCCTGCCACTTCAGCAGCCCATACCAAAATAAAATAAATCATTTGAACAAATAATCCCATAAACCATTTTATGACAACCCCTCATTCACAAACGTAGTAATGGTTCTGCCTTAGTACAAAATTGTGCAAAGAAATAACAGCAAAATGCATTTACATCTTCTCCAGTATTACATCTCACAACCCACCAGCCGATAATAGTTAAGTCCCTTTATACAATATCATACCTCACAGCTTTTAGAGCAAAATAAATCTGGGAAAAGCCATAAATAAAACTGGGACAAAGGACCAAAAATAGGGACAGTTTTTAAATATTGCTCTTACAACTTAGAAAGTTGATAGAATATGAGGTTTTGCTTGAGCATGAATTTTCTGAAGGATATGAAGTCTGAAATTCAAACGTTTGTCATTATTTCATAACTTCAGTCTTTAATGATTTGCCACTAATTTGCCAGAAAACCACAATTTTATGAAAAACAGACCAAAAATATGAGGCCAAAATCTGGACATTCTGCAAAAATCTGTACAGTTGAGAGGTAATATGCAAACGCCTCTTCAGCCACCCCATACATAACACGTTATAATTTTAAACCAACCTTTGTACATTTAAAATTAACATAAATTAATTTACACATACCACTAACTAATAAACCATACCTATATATCAGTCATTAAAACATAGATTTATTCTTCCTCACACTCAAAGTATACGGGAAGGGTTATAGACCTATTGTGTACCCAGCTACCACCCGCTTCTGTTTCCCAAGAGCAACCATGCCTCACAGACTTCATATGCTCACAGTCCAAGAAATTTGCTACCATGTGGTGCAATAATCACAGAACCAGAAAAAAGAGCATATGATCAGCCATCAACAGCACTGCCTCTCCAAAAAAAAAAAAACATAAAATGATTAAACTCTGGACATTCATCTCCAATATCTGTCTTTGTTTCCTGTCTCCTGCCCTATCACAATCACCTTCAGCACCATCTAAAAGCTTTTTTTTTTTTTTGAATTACCAACCATACTGTGACATATAATAGAATGGTCCACATTTCAGCCACAACCAAAAGATACAGATGGATTAAGTAAATGTAATAACACAGATAATAAAAGATAAAATGTGATAGCAACAAGCCCCTTATTAACAATAGCCATCAAAGAAATGACATATATAACCAGAACAAATAAGTAAGCATTGTATAAGCCATGTGAAAAGTTATAACATTCAATGTGACCGGGATAGTTTGGAGTTTGATTCTGTTGCAACTACCTTGCGCTAGGGCAAACGCTTTTGGGGTACTGACATTGACCTCTGCATGAAGACAATATTCACAGTATGTTTTGTAGGACCCATGAGTGCACCATCTGACAGCATCACTATTAATTTTTATGAGCTGTACTGCTTTCTTGATGAAAATCAGTGACTGAAGGGGTATCGTTTTTGCATGGAGTTGAGTCACCAAGAGCATGCAGGTACGAGCAAAGCCCGTGGGTGAAAAAAGAGCCAACTTTACCACCACAAAAGAAAGCACATCCAGCAATT
Source organism: Protopterus annectens (assembly GCF_019279795.1). Lineage (NCBI taxonomy): Eukaryota > Metazoa > Chordata > Ceratodontiformes > Protopteridae > Protopterus > Protopterus annectens. The sequence goes on along the minus strand of NC_056742.1, from coordinate 118,362,370 downwards.
CCACAACCACCAATGGAACAATGGTGGCATTCACCCACGGGGACCCTCGGCTTGCTGCATTAAAGGTTGCTCGACCATAGGCATATTTAAGCATGCAAAACCATTCTAACATCTTTGACTAGAAAGAACACAGTAACTATGTACAGGCAAAAGCTCACCAACTCCTGAGGCCCCATGCCCCAAGCCAGCTTGCATCACCACATCCCAAAACAAACCTCGACTCACGACACCAATGATTGCAATCTGTACATAACTCTAAACCTCTCTGCAACTAAGAACTGTCTCCAAAGCAGATACTGAAGCACACTGGGAAACACGTATCCCTCCAAAAACAGTCACATCAGATCCTCTCAAAGCTTCCATATATCAAAATTTGCAATCATATGCTCAAGCACCCCTGGCAGCTGCCTACCAGTCCCTAAGGCACCGCGATCTTTGCCACATGTATTAATTAAACAAGTATGCAATTAGGTAAGGTTACTGAAGAAAGACAGTAATTTCAACTAGGTGTCTAAGTCAAGCACAGTAAAGTTCTTTTTTTTTAATTTAATCTTGTTAGCTAAACCAGTCCTAATACAAGATTAGCATCTCCAGACAAAACACCTTGGTAGTCTCCCCCATCCTACAAAAAAAAAAAAAACAATTCCTGACTAAACGTAGTCCAAGGACTACCTGCACCACAATACCTACAGGTCATTATGGACATACTACTGTTCTTAATCTCATCAATATTTTTACATTTTTCATTATCTACCATTAACTGATCAACTTGTAAATATGTTCACTGTTATTTTTACAGTCATTTGTATCTTTTGTAGCATATTCAGAGATTGCTTATTCCCTGCTTTCATTGAGAACCATCTCTACTTTTCCTATTGTGCATTGTTTTACTTGAAAGCTTTTAATATGCAATATTGTGTTTTGGTCACACTGTTTGTTTAGCCTTTGCTGTTGGAGCTTTTCTTTCTGGGTCTCTGTTGAAAATGGTTTATGCTCTCTTGGACTTTCTTGGTTAACAATTGTAAATAAATAAATAAATAAAATATGTGTAGTACACTGGGGGTATGCCGATCAGTGTAGCCCTAAGTGTTATGTAGTGTAAATGTCCTACCTTTTGGCATTCTTGACAAATCTGTGTGACAGGAATACTTGCGTAGCTTGTGATGTTCCTTAAGTGAGACACTGTGAAATCATTTGTGATTCTTTTAAAGAGAAAGTATAGTTGTGTATGCAAATTGGCCATAATAGTAGATGTTTGAATAATCACTGCTGCAGTAGCCTTAGCTATATGGGTTATATTCTACCAAGGATTAAACAGCCATCCAGCTTTCAAAGCTTCGGGGTATCTTCCACACACCCAGTCATCAGTCAGCTTGAGCTCTGAAGGGCTTGGTGCCCAAACCTGTCTTTTTAGTCAGCAGAGCTCAAACTGACTGATGGCGTGGGCACATGGAAGGTGACCTGGAGCTTTGGAAGCTGGCCGGCTGTTATATCCCATATAGCTAATATTAATCACTGCAACAGTGATCAATATGATGAACATCTAAGGTTACTACCTGACCCCCTTATTGCAGGAGTTGTTTTCTGTGGAAGATATGAAAATATCAAATGCCATGTTAGTTCACAATTAAGAGTATTATTTATTCTATATATTGCAAAAAACTTTAGTACTATGTTCAAATGCTTTATTATGCTACTAGACTTCAGAAAATAGCTGCAATTCCAAACAGGGGCTCTGTTTTGTAATAAAGTGAAAGTAAGTAAATATTTTGCATTCACTGACAGTGTAGTTTGTCCTAAAAAGTCTCATACTTCTGCAAGAAATGCACCACTTTGGTATCTGGAAAGGTGGCAGCCCCAAATATGTGTAATATGTTTGCAGCAAAGGAAAATATATATATTCTGACAAATAAAGTGGTTGTAACTTTTAGTATTTTCTATATTTTTTTGGACATTTCCAAAATATATCTCCGTAGGTAAGCAAGAAGTAAGAAGTATATTGTCATTTCTGTCAACACTGTCTATGAGCCATGTAGTCAGTAGCAGACCCATGTGGATGGTGCAGGGGTGAGCTACTTGGAGTCCTAAGGTTTCCTTGAACACACATAAATGATTTATCAGAATAGGTGCACTTCCTTTTTTGCAAATGTCACAAACAATGTATTTTTCACTGTCAGCAAAATATTACAACACTGATATGAAGTTGCTAGATAAGACCCTACTAGCCCATCGTGTCTGCCAATTTAGTATTCTCTACCAGCTGAAAAAACACATAAGCTGCCAGATTTATGGTTCTCTGAGCCCTCTCTGTTGTTTTGATTTTCTCTGCATATTGCATGACTTTCAGAACTCTCACGGTTATTCTCACTACCTTATTTTGTCAACTTATACACCTCTTAGACATTCTTTCTGTATAGAAATATTCACAGAAACCTTAATCTTTATTTGAAAAACACAAGTAGTTATGGTACAGTATGCCTAAAGTTTTTTTTTTCTCTTTTAACAGAAATGTATTTATGTCTTACTGATGTCCTTGTTAATTGTGACACCAACACACACACACACACACACACACACACACGCACACACACGCACACACACACACACACACACACACACACACACACACACACACCTCCCAAGAAGGATTCAGCTGGAATGTGCAGTCATATACTAATTGAAGCAGTGGTAACAAAGAGGAGGAGTCTTTTGCTCCACCCCAGAGCTCCTTGTGGTAATGCTGTCATGACAACTGATAAAGCAGCGTTACTTGAGCTTTAAGTACAACATTACTCACAGGGTGGGATAAAAGTTGATTTTTATTTTAAAGCAGGAGACGTGAATGTGTGTTTGAAACTGCAGCTAAGACTATGAATAATGCATTGTCCAGGTAAGTGACAAATATTTTATATGCAGCATTATTACTATATGTTTCTTGTTTCTTGTGAAAGGAAATGGCATTCATGACATAAAGGTTGTTAGGAGCTGAGCATGTTCACATGACTTGATAATGTCCCACCTCTCCAAAAGATAAAGTGTTTTTTTCATGATTTAAATTGTTAAAACAGATATAAAGCATACGGTGTGCTATTTAAGTAAAACTTAATTTATCCTTCATTCATTGCATGTCTTGGGCAAGAAGAAGCCACTGCAAGTCAGAAAACTTTGAAACAGAACATTCTTTATCTTGCTGGCTTGAATTTAACTGACTGGCTGGCATAACTGGTTAAAAGTGGAGTTTCAGAAATTGCATTTATTTTTCAAAAGAATCAACATTTAACTATGTCTGCATGGAAGTAATGTATTTATTTTTTCAAATTTCTGGAATTTAACTATGTTACAATCTTTGGTGTGATATAAATTTGATCAGCTGAAAGGCAACATTATGATCACGTATTCATGTAATGCTTGGTTATATAAACACTAATTCAAACTACTAACATTCAGGACATACGACTACTCTGTCCACTAAACAACACATCTCACGTTTATTTGACTTTGTGAGACTACATTTATAAACGTTGTCATACATACATACTATTATTTTATAAAATCTTTAAAAAAATTCAGAACATTAGAACTGCTGATACTATCATTTGATTCAGGTAACCAGTTTAAAAGATAAATAAATAGTGCAAACATTGAAAATCTTTGTTAGAGAAAACAGATCTTGTGTGTGTTCTAATAACAGCCTTGGGAAAGCTGCATGTTATATAGTAAAGGAATGCCACTTTGGACAGGGCTTGGAAAAAAGTCCAGGAATGCTACATAAACAGCTGTTTATTTAATTTCCTTTCCTTACTAGGAGTAGCACAGTGAACTTGAAGTAACTAATTTTGAGAAATGGTAGTTTATGCTAAACGTGTAATAATTATAGTAAATTAACAATGTGCAAAAGGTAAGCATCAGATGTAGAGATGCAAGCAACCATGTGAAAAAACGTAATTTTTAAATTTCCCTAGTACTGGTAACAATTAAAATTGTGTTGCACCAACTTGTGCAACTTTCACTTTTGGTACCTAATTACCTTTCTTTCCAAAACAGGGGACTCATAAACAATGCCCATTTGTAAGTAATTTGACACTTCCCTATGCTACCAGATTACTTGGACTTGTATCAGACATTGTAAATTTTTTCTTTGTTGTTATTGCCCCCTTGCCTGCCAGCCATCAAGACTCTGAGGGGCCAACATCCAACCAGATATGGGTGGTTAGTGTTTTCACATAAATTGTGGCGATGAGAGCATTTTTTTATTTTAGTAACCTAATCCCTGCCCTTGCTGGTGATTTGAGCACTCACATCACCACAACAGCCAACTGCACCCTTGCATTCCATGCATGCGTGTTTCCCTGCCTGCACTAACAAGTGATACCCTCTGTGGCTTGGGCAACCCTGCTCATGTTGTCTTGACCCCATCTACCACTGCATGACAAACCTCCACACTCCAGTTTGGCCTGGTCATAAGAGCCACTTTAGCTTCCATTCCCCCAAGGATGGGGAAGTCCGTCCTTCCTGCCAGTGCTGTCAAGCATCACATTAGAGTTGCTAATCAAGCTTGAGTCACCTGGGCTTTAGCCAAGGCTTTATCCCTCTACACCATTAGTGCAGGCTGCACTTTGATGTGTTTTGATGCCCAAAACTGGACATTCCTGCTCCAAGTCAATGTATATTAATGCCACAGAAAACATGCAGTAGTTATACCCTTTTATAGTTTGTATTGTACCTGAATATTACAATAAAACTTTGCCTCTGCATTTCTGTATACCGGAACTGAAAAACAGTAGCTGTTTGTTATTTTTATACTGCCTTTTCGGCTAAATTATTAGGGGCTGGTTGGTGTGTCCCACTTCCTTGTGTTCCATAACTTCTCAACTTTCTCCAGGTTGGTGGAACGTTCCTATTTTTAGGCTTGATTTATCCTTGCGAGGGTTGTCCCTGTTTCCAGGCTTGAGTTACCCTTTCACACATTTTCTGAATACCCCTCATTGCATGTGATTTTGAAGCTTCCTAGTCTGCAGAAAGAACACACTGCATGATCAGCATACTAGTGGCAATAATAATTTAATGAAAGAGGACACACATCTTACATCTACCTTTGTCTAAAGCAAAAAATAAATGGCCTTGGTAATGTGTTTATATTTTCCATAATTTCTGTCACTCATGCCTCTCAACTGTACCTTATTTTGAGGAACGTACCTCATTTGGCATCTTAAAAAGCTTATGTTCCTCAAAGTTCTACATTGAAAAGGTCTGTCACACATTCAGTGTTAAGAATTTATTAACTGATATCCATGGTTAATAGAAATAAATCATATTAATTCATTAAAAGATTTTTTGACAAGTAAAACCAGCATATTTTGACCACCCTATGGCCTTCCTAGTTGAAGCCGTAAGTCACCCATTTATATGTTTCACATTTTGCCCATTTATTCCACATTATGAGGGACATTGTTCCTAATTTTAGAGATGGAAGGTTAATAGCTACGTCTGTCACTCTCTGTTCTTTAAATGCATTTCTGAGTAGTATCCCACATTCCTATGGGAAGCAGGAAGAGTTATGTGGTATCTCATATTGAGAATTTATGCTCATTAGATGTCCAGATTTTTTAGCTGAATGTACCTACTTTTTAAGGGTGCTTGTTCCAAGTTTCAGAGTCTGCAGTTTGAGAGGTATGCCATAAACAGCTAAGACCCCAGTGAGAAAATATCTCTACCCATGCCTTGGAGAAACATCCCAGTGTCTCACAGATTGAAACAATCTAGGATTGCACTTCACTGGTCTTTGTGATTAACTATGACATTATGTGCAACACAGGCCATCAACTCTTAGGGGGCAGTCCTGGGGTAAATTTTCTGCTTCCCATCCATAAATCTAAGTTGGACATGGACATGGACAGGGATGAACTTTGTTTTATGTGGATGGGGAGTCTGTTCCAGACCAGGGGTATCCTATGCCAGCTATGCCTGTTGCTCCAAACTGTTCTGTTGATGTTGCAGAAGAGGTGTAGACCCTCGACTGGGTGTTTCTAACAACATTTGACTTGATGATATGCAGTAAATCCATCAGTATTGGGTCAGAGTATGCGTTGTACACCAGATACAGGTCTCCTCTTATCAGTCTGCAGGATACCAAGTATAGTGATAAAGCTTTGAAATGGTTCACGTAGAACATGTTGTTTAGGCCTTGAATCCTTTTAGTAAGGAATCTGTGTGGGCGTTCCAGTTGTTGCATGTGTCTTGACAGATACATGCCAAAGGAGGCATTATATTCAGTGAGTGACCTAATGGGGCATGAGTAAAGGGAACAATGACATCCCTAGATCTAGACACAATCCCTTTGTTTATAAGCTTTGCAATATAGAAGGACTTTTTTACAATAATGACACATGTTAGTCAATTAACTCATCTTACACTTTCCTATAGCTCAAGGAAAGCAGAGTGTTCAAAGCTGTTACTGTCAGACAGTCCTTTCATTCCAGAGAGAAGTCCAGTAGCCTCTTGTTGGTCAGTTGGCCAGATTACTCTAACGTGAAATGGAAAGACACAATCAACATAAGAATGAAGTGCCTACTAATTCTGAGGTCATACAGGTCCAACCAAATGGAAATTACCTTTTTTCTCCATGTGCTTGGCTCCACAGGAGTGCAACTTTTGAATTCCACTATAGGCTTCCACTTTTTCAGTTACATGTAGAATTTAAAAAGGTTTACTATCATTTGATTGAACTGCACTTGACTGACAATCAAATGTTTGAAAGAAGTTGACCAAAAACCCACTTGACTGAAACCTATTTCACTGAATCACAAATCACTGAAAATATTCAACAGAAGAAAATACAACATGAAATAATGTTTTTACAGGGGGCCAAGTCCCCTCAGCACTCCCCATGTGGGGTCAATACTCCCCTCACCTCCCTTAATTATATATACTAATTCCACAGCCATGCAACTACTTGAGAAAAGAAAAACACAGTACACAGTGAATTAGTGTAGGTGCACAAACACAAACATCTATAAATTTGTGGTGTGTGAAATGACAGGTACATTGCCAATGCACCCCTTATCATCTAGACTCACTTCCCTAGCGAGTCATATCCTCTGAAACGTTACCATCACATACTACCCACACTTCTGCACTTGTATGTGTTTTCCTGCTTTACATTTTAAATTTTACCAGTCAAGTCAGGGATACAAGTAGATAGATGATTGTTTACGTTCAATACAGTCTGAGAAGAAAACTTATCTTTTTAGAATACAGACATTTTGCTAGAGTGTAAGTGCTGAAATCATACAGTTTTGAACACTGTGCTCTAGAAAAAATGTTTCCCCTTCCAAATTAGCAAGAAGATAGAAGGAAGATGCATTAGTTTTTCCAAAAGCCAATTATGTTTTGCTTCTCTACTGTGTGGACTCAAAGCAATTTGTATAATGTAGCAGGTAATGTGGGGATGCAGACCCCCCACCCCATACAAACACAGGTCTTATCCCCTGCTTAAAACATTATCCCTGGTATTCAGAAACACAATGGGTACGGCCAACTCTCTGCTGCTTACCCTGTTTGCATGAAGAGGCCTGAGGTTATTAACAATTAACAGTGTGAGAAGTCAGAGTGAGAATGGGAACCTGTTAAGTATCTTGCTCATGGCTGCAGCAGGGTCTGTAAGAGCACAAGCTACTGAAGTGTGGCTATAGGGAAAAGATGGGGAAAAGCAATGAATATTAGGGTGGATTTGCCTCTAAGGGGCTCTGAGCAATCATGTGCACAAAAAGCTTTAAGAAGGAGAAGTATGTAGAAGCCTTTAATGGTCAGTTTAGCCATGTTCTCATCCATTTTTGACTAAATTAAAGCATGAAAACTAGAATAAAGGAAAGTAATGAAAAAGGATGAAGCAAGCAGAGGATAGAACATAAGTTAAAAATGATCAGGATGGAGATGAGGAAGCATACCTCTCAACCTCTCAGTGCAAGAAATCTGGACAAAGACTGACAAAATCTGGGGACAAAGGCCCAAAAATAGGGGCATATTTTTAATATTGTTCTTATAAACTTAGAAAGTTGCTAGCCTAACAGAATTTGTGTTAACATACATTTTCTGAAGGATATGAAGTCTGAAACTGAAATGTAGGTCATTATTTAGTGCTGTGAATCCTCAGATCATCCCAGTGATTTGCCAAAATACCACAAATTGTATGAGGAACAGACCTAAAATATATGGCAAAAATCTGGACATTCTGTAAAAATCTGGGCAGTTGAGAGGTATGTGAGGAAGTTAGAGTAATTTTTTTTTTTTGTGCGAGTCAACTGCTTTTTCAACCTTTTTTATTATTTTGAGACGATGTTAGTAACACTAGCATTTGGGTGTTTCAATTTTTTTTAAGTGCACACACACACACACACACACACACACACACACACACACACACACACACACACACACACACGTGTGTGTGTATGTGTGTCTATATGTGTGTATGTATACACACACACAATATAAATATATATATATATATATATATATATATATATATATATATATATATATATACATACATACACTCACATATATGTATTTGTTCATAGGTTCATAGATTCATACTAGGCTATCTGCCCTGGGGCAATTACAAGCCTAGCCCGATTTTGTTTGGCTTACGCCACCCCTTGATTTGAGTATACTGTGCCCTTTTTAAGGTTTAGTTTACTGTGCCTCTGTCTAATAGTGACACGGAAGTAATCCCCGGGACAAACCTACGATCCCCCATCCACTCATCAAGATTCTTCTTGATTTGTATACTTTGGTGTAGTGAAAGGTACAGTTATTTTGCCACAGAAGCCATGGTTGTTATTTTACACTTTGCTGAGAAATATGCATGGTAACTTTTGGCCACACCAGTGTTCCATTTTGCCAACTGAAGTGCAATGAGCAGTACCTCATTTGCATGACTCATGGCAGTACAGTACAGTATAAGTACTGCAATGAAATATTTGAACATTGGATAAGGTGTAAAACATGGCATTGTTATATCTGCATATATGCCACGAATACAATATACAGTACAGCGACTCCATTTCCATTAGGTTAGGTGGTGAATTACATATCTGCCATAGAGCCATAGGGTGAGCCACATAGCTGCAATGCTACTCACAGATCCCAAGTTTTGCACATAATGCTGTGTAGAACTCAACACAAAGTTTGGGCAGTTAACATTATGCTGAAACTGAGTGATATAGAGACAGTAATTAGTTGAGCCCTCATTTACATAATTACCATGTCCAGACACTCACATTTGCATAATATAAGCAGGAAGGAAGGCAGTGTGCCTCATCAAACTATGAAAGAATCTGCAGAGCTGCAAAACCTCAAAATGCAACAGGTGACTCCTCTAGCGATTGATTAGCTGTGATAAATCCAAATTCTATAAAGTAAGTGCTACTTTTTAAGCTTTACTTTTTCAATTATGGCTACTGTTAGCTGCAGTTTGACTTAACTACATAATAAAGTAGTTCTGAATTTATTTTTAAGACTTACTGAATGGGTGACATTTTTTCAGAAATATTATGGGTCTGACTTTAGCTAAAATGCCTGTATAGACAAATATGGCTGTCAGACACACAAGCAGCATGGTACTTCAGTGTGGTAAAGGTTTGCCTAGGGCAGTCATAGCCACTATGCTAATACCAGTATTTTCCATGCCTACAGCCACAAAAGATAACGAACATAAGAGCATTAACTTTGCTGAGAAAGCTAGTTATAAATCAGGTCTACTAAGAGAGAGTGTCTGCAAAGATTGTGAGGCAGACATTAAAGCTATCAGTGTGCAGGACTGCATATGAAATGGTCCACCACAGCACCATTGGCATTACTCCTGCAAGACAAAAGAAAGCCATTCACCTGGTACATGAGGGTAGGTCACTTGGAGATAGGCCATTGATTAAGTCACTTCTTTCATAGAAACATTTCTGGTGTCTCTCAGAGGCAATGCGACTTCCACAAAGTGCCACAGTGTGGTGTTAGACATTAGTACAGAGCCTAATCCTGCTCCATGGATATCCATTGAAGATGTTCCATGTACATAGCGATCTTCCTATATAACACTGCACATACTTTCATTTCCCCGTTTTTCATTGGCCAGATTAAGAAAGTGGTCTGCTTTACGTAATACAGGAACATCAAGGATTCAGCCAGGCATGCCATCTACATGACATACTGTATTTAATTGTTTTGTTTTAAAACAATATTATATCAACACCATTATTACATCTGTTTTTAGTATACGTTTCTGGTGCTGGGTTATACTTTCACAGGGTATTGCAATTTGCTGTGTTTATGGCTAATTCACTGTCCAGCACTACAACTGTGAAATTGTCACTGCCTGACAATGGGGACTGTGCAACCTCTGATGATGGTGATGATGCAGAGGATGAGTAGGCACAGTCAGGGAATACAGTGTGGCTGTTGGACACAGGGAATGTGATCACTGGCACAGTCAGGGAATACAATGTGGGTTCTGAACACAGGGAATGTGATCATTGGCACAGTCAGGAAATGCAATGTGGGTGTTTTACACAAGGAATACAATCATCGGCACAGTCAGGGAATACAGTGTGGGTGTTGGACACAAGGAATGTGATCACTGGCACAGTCAGGAATACAGTGTGGGTGCTGGACACAAGGAATGTGATCACTGGCACAGTCAGAGAATATAGTGTGGGTGTTGGACACAAGGAATGTGATCAGTGGCACAGTCAGGGAATGCATTGTGGGTGCTGGACACAGGGAATGTGATCACTGGCACAGTCAGGGAATACAGTGTGGGTGTTGGACACAGGGAATGTGATCACTGGCACAGTCAGGGAATATAGTGTGGGTGTTGGACACAAGGAATGTGATCAGTGTCACAGTCAGGGAATGCATTGTGGGTGCTGGACACAGGGAATGTGATCACTGGTACAGTCAGGGAATACATTGTGGGTGCTGGATACAAGGAATGTGATCACTGGCACAGTCAGGGAATACAGTGTGGGTGTTGGACACAGGGAATGTGATCACTGGTACAGTCAGGGAATACAATGTGTGTGCTGGACACAGGGAATGTGATCGCTGGCACAGTCAGGAAATGCAGTGCAGGTGTTGGACACAGGGAATGTGATTGCTGGCACAGTCAGGGAATGCAGTGTGGGTGTTGGGCACAAGGAATGTGATCAGTGGCACAGTCAGGGAATGCAGTGCGGGTGTTGGACACAGGGAATGTGATCACTGGCATAGTCAGGGAATACAATGTGGGTGTTGCACACAAGGAATGTGATCACTGGCACAGTCAGGGAATGCAGTGTAAGTGTTGGACACAAGGAATATGTGATCACTGGCACAGTCAGGGAATGCAGTGTGGGTGTTGGACACAGGGAATGTGATCAGTGGCACAGTCAAGGAATACAGTGTGGGTGTTGGGTACAGGGAAACTGATCACTGGATGGGCTATACATACCAAAGATTCAGCTTTTGTGTCTGCAGACAATATCCCACAGTGAGGCACAGGACACTTGGGACACTAGCAGAGCAATATGGCAACCACTACAAGGCATTTCTCAGAATTTGCCTGTCACTGAACAGGGATACACACAGGGGTTGATTACTGGGGCATGTTGAAGACTTGGTTACCACCCTCCCCTGAAGTTGTGTGAACTAATGTGCAGGGTCATCATGGAAGAACAGGCTAGTACCACCACAGCCATTTAACTAAACTAATGCAGGGTTTGCAAGATGACCTCTGGGAGTGCATGACCCATATGTGTGGTAGTTGTCACATGCTTAATCATATACCATCTCTTTTCATGCTTGCCTGACATGCATCAGGCACCATCCACAAAACTGTTCTACTACTACCTCTACAAGTGGTGGCCATCGTGATGATGGACAGCCTAGATCTTGTTCCTGTAGTGCTAGCAGTTCCATAGCTACATTTGTACAGGCAGGAGAGGATGGGGCCATAGTAGTCACAGTACTGGCACATCTGGTAAATGACATCATTCATGGTGATGCAGCATGACAACATCTAGCCCCTCGTTCACGTGTTCCATGAATCTGTCTAGTAGGTCAAGCCACACTGCTGCAATTATTGTTGAGACTGTGTCCCAGCAAACAAACAGTTACAATCCCACAGCCCACAATACTTAGCACATGCTGACATCCAATGTCAGTGGTCCTTCACAAAGCCATTTACCTTAATACCCTCCACAACACTCTCCCCTCACACACACACATTCAAGGCCCTTTCACACAAGTGTAGTCTTGCTTTTAATTGTCCTCAGAGCACATAAATTTCCCTCTGAAAGACATCCACACACATGCTCACTCCCCATCTGTGCAAATGATGATAAATCTGCATTGTCTTTTGTACATTGCTACTTGGGTTGCCTTTGTGTGATGTACAGTGTGACTGGCATAGGGGTTGCCTTTGTGTGATGTACAGTGTGACTAGCATAGGGGTTGCCTTTGTGTGATGTACAGTGTGACTAGCTTCTGTTTGAGTAAGCACAGTCTTGTGTTGGGGTTGTATGGATTACTTTTACTGTAGGGTATCTACTTTACTATGGGAAAAACAATGTGCAAGCTCATGGCCCTTTGCTGGTGTCACAAGATGCTGTGCTTGCCTCTGTCTAGAATTTTCATCCCTTGCTTCTGGCTTCTCTACAGTCTCTTCTTCTGGCTCAGCCTTCACTGCCTGATGCTGGACACAGCTTCCCTGTTAATGGTCTCCTTGCTGTAATTGCTAACCAAGGATGTTATAGTGTAATACAACTAAGAATGTTATTGTGTAATATTGCATATACTAAAAATAGTTTTGCATAAGTGGCAGAAAAATACTGCAGAGCACCATCTGATTAACCCAGATAATGAAATCATGGCTTCTGCAGCTCAAACATATCCTCCACAATAACCCTTGCTTGCAATAGAGCATAGCCTTAGATTTCTGATATTGGTCATCAGCCAGGTTACTGAAGTATGTCCAGCATTGCAACTAAGATGCCCAAATGGGAGGTTACGTTTTGTAAACCACTGGTACAGTTCACAGGTGTGTCATATGTGGGAGTTGTCATAACAACCTGGGCAACTTGTAAACACATTGCAGATGATACTATGTGCAGTACAGGCCACACGGCAATTAACGGAGCAATACCATTTGCAGTTCACCTATCTCCTTCACAATGTTCTATTTGGGGGCTGTATTTAAATGTGGGTGCAGTCTATGGCCCCAACATACTTCAGTCAAACATGATATTGCCTCTCTCCTCTGTGCAATTTGGAAACTACAGATGCTCCCCCAGTGCAGCGGCATGGCACCAAGAAACTCATGAAATATTCCTGAGTAGATGCCTGACTTACTCCCACTGTGTCCCAAGTTGGTCAGTGAAAGTTCCCTGCAGCTAGTATACATAAAGCCGTACATAGCTTGGTATTTCAGTGGGAGAGGTACTATACAACTTCCACAGCCCTACACATGGCACTGAGATATACACACAATGTCTTGCATGGTGTCCCTATTTACACGGTACCAGTCCATAATGCTGGTGTCATGCAGTGTTTGAAATGTTAAGCACAACTGGATGCATGCCATCTCTTAGGGTGGTGACATGCACCACCATGGCTTGTAGCAGCCATGTCCTTCTTTCAGATACTCATTAACTAATGCATCAGCAAACACTTAATATATTTCCAAGGTTCATAGTCATGAGCATAGGCATTCAGATACATTCTTAACACTGGTGTCACGTCTCTGTGTCACACTGTTTCTATATTTCTGAATCACTCTTGCATCTTGAATTGTGTCATTTGAATGCACAGCACTGCTTGATTTACTAATGCTGCTTATTATTATCTGATTATATGGCCGTTAGTACATACCACAGCCAGCTCCACTTCTTGGCATGCACCACTCAAGGTACATGTATGTCTGAATCACACACACTCTTCGCATGATTGCTCATTGCTAAAAATCACTTATTGCTATGTGTCTGCATAAACATCTCCACATACCAATCACCACTTCGCATGCATGCCCGCACCAAGGTACATATGTCTGTCACACACACACACTCTTCGCATGTAAACATCTCCCGTTATGGGGTGTTTGAAAAAACTATCACCCTCATATAGTGTTATAATTGCTCCTGCTGTAATGAAATGTTATAATTGCTCCTGCTGTAATGCAAATGTTATAATTTCTCCTGCTGTAATGACCTATATGAGGGTGATAGTTTTTTCAAACACCCCATAACGGGAGATGTTTATGTTTCTAAAGTTTTGACATCTTGTAATGTGATGCAAGTGGTCTATTTGGCTACCTGTACATCTTGTGCATCATTTTATGTAGGTAAGATGACTAGGAAGCTGAAAGAAAGGATAGTAGAACATAAATCGGAAATAAGAAGGAAAATAGAAACAAATGCCCTGAGTAGGCATATTCTGGATAAGGATGAACAACATAAATTTAAATTTAGGGCATTAGATATAGTACAAATGAGTATAAGGAAAGGTGATATGAATAATCTGTTGGAGTTAAAAGAATATGAATGGATTATCAGACTGCAGGCTGATACGAGTCCTGACTTGAATAATATGGTTAGTTTAAAACCAGTGTTAATGAAAAGGCGGAGGGAGAAAATATAATTTAGTTCATAATATGGTAGGTGAGGATTTGAGAGAGTGTTTGTGTGTGTGTGTGTGTGTGTGTGTGTGTGTGTGTGTGTGTGTGCGTGTGTGTGTGTGTGTGTGTGTGTGTGTGTGCGCGTGTGTGTGTGTGTGTGTGTGTGTGTGTGTGTGTGTGTGTGTGTGTGTGTGTGTGTATATATGTGTGTGTGTGTGTATATGTATATATGTGTGTGTGTGATTTTATGTGTAGTATTTGTATTCTATATGCATACATTGTGAATATCATATGTATTTATGTATGTATTATGCTTTGATATAAATGCATAGTTTTATGTGATACTTTTAAATATATTTAAGGAAAGTATTATATTTTATTTTATTTAAAATGCTCCTTTAAATTTTGATTGTTAATTAGGATGATAGGTAGGCTGAAGCATGTGATTTACTTGCATCTCCTATTTAAATACTGAATACATTTAATTGATTTGTACTGATGAAGGGTGTAGACCCGAAAGCTTTGCAATAAAGTGTTTGGTGTATTTTAGAGTTAATATTATCAAAAGCCTTAATCAAATTTCTAATCATTATATCCATGTGTCCCTTGCTAAATTGCTTTGGGCAAAAAACTTGCTCTTCAAGGAAAAACATACCTGTTTGGTGGACATCCTCTATCAACAGGCTTTACAACAAAAGGAAGAAACAGTAGTCCAAGGGTAAAAAGGAACAAATTCCAAATTGGAAAGACTCCCTTATTAACCTCAACAAGCAAATTAGATCACTAGTGAAAACCTCCAAAGCCAATTATGAATCGAAACTGGCCTCCGAAACAAAGAGAAACCACAAAGCCTTCTTCAATTATGTCAGAAACATCCATGGCAAGGCCCAGGTTTGTTTCAAATTAGTACTTAACAGTATCACTTACACTGATTCTGTTGACTTAGCCAACCTGCTAGCAGATAGGCTCAATGCAAACTTTACCCCTTGTCTCCCCTCAAAGGCCCTTTTGACATCCCTGATACTTATCCTGCACCTCATATTTCCATAGATCAAGTGTTAAAGGCCCTATCGAAGGCAAAGAACACAGCTTCTATGGGACCTGATACTATCCCCAAGGCTGTATTCTTTATCATCTCAGGCAAGAACTGGCTTTGTCATTGAGCACCCTATTCAACCACAGCCTAAGTACAGGCTTCATTCCAGCAGAGTGGAGAACTGCCATTGTCATCTCCTTGCACAAAGGTGGTGCCACTACTGACCCTAGAAACTATTGCCCATTAGCTTGACAAGTCTGATCTGTAAAGCCATGGAGCTTATTATTAAGGATCTCATAAACAAGGACATAGGCAATCTCCAAGCACTTGACCCCACCCAGTTCAGATTCATCAAGGACAGATCTTTCCTGTCGAACCTGGTTGACTTCTGTGAGACTATCACCAAGGCCCTGGATGAGAGAAAGTCAGTACATACAGCTTACCTTGACTTGGTCCCCCACTCAGGCATCATCAAGAAGGTAACACAACTTGGCATAAATCCCTATCTCATCAGGTGAGTGGCCAAGTGGCTCACCGACAGGACCTTCAAGGTCAAAATAGGTACCTCCACCTCTGATAACAGATCTGTCACTAGTGGAATTCCCCAGGGATCTGTCCTGGGACCCTTACTCTTTGGCATCTACTTCTCAGAGGTCCAGGCAAAGACAAAAGGCCTGTGGCTGACCAAGTTTGTGGACAGCCGTAAGTTGGGTGCTGTCATTGACTCCAAATGATGTTAACATACTGCAAGAGGGTCTCACAGCAATTAATGACTGGTGCCAAAGTCATGGCCTCAAGCTAAAGGCAAAAAAAGTATCATCACACCATTCGGCAAAAACATGGCCCCTACTGATTACCACATCAACGGCAAAAACATGGCCCCTACTGATTACCACATCAACGGCAACCCCCTAAGCACACAACCTGTGGTAAGAGATCTGGGTACTCAAGTTGATAACAAATCTCACATTCAACCATCATATAGTTGCCGTGGTCAGAAAAGCCTTTTACTTGGTTCATCTCATAAATAAAGGGACTGCATCCAGAAAAAAGGAGGTTATTACCTCTCTATACTCCTCCCCTCATTAGACCAATAATTGAGTATAATGCCCTGTTAGGTATGTATCTCTTCAAACATCTGCACCCCTGGAAAGGCCACTGAAGTACCTCACAAAGAGAATCCATGGCCTCCTATGTGGACAGGCTCAAATCACTGTCACTCTACTCTGTATCGTACAGATTGCTTGGAGGTGATCTGCGTCTCACCTACAACACGATCTTGGACACTGCCCTACTAGAGATGCTAGAGATGCTCTATGCTCCATATCCTTAAGTCTAGCTCCTTGTGCAATACCCACTCGTAAGGTTTTAATCTAATATGCAATATCAACAAAACCTGCTGGAGAGACAGGTTTGTCTCTCAGAGGCTGCCCCATCTCTGGAATAGACTCCTCATACACGGTGGACAGAGTACCTCACTGATCCTCTTCAAGTGCAACCTTGATGAGTGGATGGGAAAACACAAATTTGACCCGGGGGTTCCACTTGTGTCCCTCATTGACAGGGGTGACAGGTGCTGACTGAGGTTTCTTTTTGGGGATAAACTCTTGGCTAGGCATGTAAGGGCCCCAGGGCCATTAGCCTAGTAACATCCTATGAGCCTATGTTATCATAGCTCTATTCATCTTAAAACTGACCTGGAAAAAGCTGTGGTCTTTTTTCACAGGCTAAAATTAATAATCAATAAATATATTTCTCCAAACATTTTATAAAAGCCATTAAATGGACTTTCATGCACATCTTATCATCTTTGCCCTTAAATAATGCAACAGCCATTTTGTATTTGTTTAAAATAATATTTCACTTCAAAATTCAGATAGGAAAAGTCCTTTATGATCATCCTGTCTTCCATGGCAGTACAGAGGAATGCCAAACCAAACATTTTGTTAAGCCTATTTGGTATTAAAAACTTTACAATCCAGTAATTTTTTACTGGACATAAGTGACAAAGGATCTGAATCATGAAGAATTTCTTCATGACACAAAGTGGTATAAATCGCTTGCACTCCTGTGTGTTAGGCAGTACTGCTTTGGGAGTGACAGTATGTTTCATTAATGCCACTTGACCAATAGTACTACATTGCACAAATCAGTATAAGGGACTTGTGCTAACTTCACTTGGTATCAACCGATAGTATGACAAGGCAGATATTAATGAACTGCTCTGGCAGACAATATCCACTCTTGATTCTTGAAGAAGTGGCCATTTGATGCTGGAGAATATTTACCCTTTAGGTATACAATGTGTTGCTTTGACCCCATTATGAGAGAAGACAGTTTGCTAGATGCAGTGTGTTACAAAGTGTTATTGCTAAAGTACTGGGGGGGGGGGCACCTTGTCTCCAGGCACTTCATTATTATTTGACCCACCTCATGCTATAGCAAGGTATGCTAAATGTTTTGCATACTGCCAGGTTACACATCAGGTGCATGGTGTCATGTTGTATGTAAATGATATCAAGATAACTGTATACAAGGCATAGTTAAAACACACTCTGGTGAACTTTATTGACACATGATGCACCAAAGTGATCCTGTGTAGGATCTACAGTGTTATTGGAGGGAAAATGAGATAGATGAACCTGGTTAACAAGTGTAACAAAACATTAAAAGGGAAGGATATCTTGGTTAATGAGCAATGTACCATTTATTCTACATCTGATGGTAGGAGGGGGCAGTCCTAGGCAATAAGGACTTCATTATATTACATTGTAGAGAGATGGAAAACAAAAATCTGAGCACTACATACATTATATTGTAAGGAATGTGCGAATTGGATAATATTATCCCTTTACAGTCAGGTTAAGCATTCTGGTTAGTGGGGCCAGTAAGAATATATAGAGGAGGGGCTGCTCATATACTGTCAAACAGATGTAGTAATATAGTCATCACATACGCACTAGCGCTATGCAGTGAGCGAGATGGTCGACCTGCATCACATAATATTACACATCACATCCTGCATTATGTCATAACATATATTTTCATGAATTCCAGTTGTAGTTAGACTTTTACTTGCTTTTCATTTTGCTAGTGCACATAGTTCAGTCACTCATAGATTAAAATGTAGACACACACACACACACACACACACACACACACACACACACACACACACACACACACACAAATACACATAAATGTCTGCATTCTGTCACAAACATTAAGTGGAACTGTGAATGATGATTATTAACTTCATGTAAAGGACAGATAGCCTTATCATACAAGCAGATACATATGTACAAATACATCAAACAAAATGGTCTTTCTATTATCAAAGTTCTAAATTGCATGGACTTTGCCTACTTCTGAAGTAGCGAAAAGGCAGAGAAGCAGAACTCTACTTGGCAGAGTAAACGTTTAATTGATTAGCGCTTTCATTTCATTGAGAAGAAACTTCTTCAGATAAAAAACATACAACAAACAGATGAATTTATAAGCTCAGCTGATCTAAAAAAAAGGTCATATGACTGCCAAGCCCTCAAACAGAACAAGCTGCCTTTTTTAAAGCAACAGTAGCAAATATGTAAAGAACATATAAAATGCAAACAGCATAAAAGTTTAAAAAGCTATAAACATCTTGCAGGTACAAATTTAAATGTATGGATAGTAATAAACCTTATTTCTCCAATGCTTTCAACTTTAAAATACATGCCAGCAATATTTGATCATTCAAACCTGGCCAATTGTTAGCATTTAAACACAATTGCCAGTAACACCTCATGCCTCTCTATATTTAGAGACAATGAACCACCCCTCACATTCGGCATAACTTTTTCTAGAATAATAAATTTAAAGTAATGCCCAGAGTTCTCTTTCACATGTTTTGATAGTGCGTTTGTTTCCTTTTTCTTCTTAATTCCATAGTTGTGCTTGTAGACACGTTTTTTTTTTATCTCTACTCAGTCTTTCCTAAGTAAAACCCAGGGGATAAGCCACAAGGTACACAATCAATTACCACCCCCCTTATTTCACAGTTAAAATAGTCAAGTATTTTAATTTTAAAACCATTCACTTTAATACTGTCACCTACAAGAATGTGCTTGCAATAACCACAGTGACTGCATTTTTTCATACCATAATTTTCTTTTCTGGGAATTTATAATTTTCAAACACTGTTTTAAGATTTTTACCTTTTCTATATATAACGTTTGGTTTATCCCCCACTTCTTCTCCTTCTTCGTTTTTTGTCTGTTCCCGTTAGGGATCGCCACAGTGGATCTCCTGTTTCCATTTCTTCCAGTCCTCTGCATCTTGCTCTGTCACACCAACCACCTGCATATTCTCTCTCACTACATCCATAAACCTTATCTTAGGCCTTCCTCTTTTCCTCTTCCCTGGAAGTTCCATCCTTAGGATCCTTTTCCCAATAAACCCATAATCCCTCCTAAGCACATGTCCAAACCAATGCAATCTCACCTCTCTGGCTTTATCTCCAAACTGTCCAACCTGAGCTGACCCTCTAATATACTGATTCCTAATCCTGTCCATCCTCATCACACCCAATGCAAATCTTAACATCTTTAACTCTGCCTTCTCCAGCTCTGACTCCTGCCTTTTTGTCAATGCCACCATCTCCAACCCATATAACATAGCTGGTCTCACTACTCTCTTGTAGACCTTCCCTTTCACTGTTACTGGTACCCATCTGTCACAAGTTACTCCTGACAGTGCCAACTCTACTCCCTGCATCCTCACCATTCCTCTATCCTCTCTCTCATTCACACACATATATTCTGTCTTAGTCCTGCTGACCTTCATTCCTCTCTTCTCCAGAGCATATCTCCACCTCCCCAGGGTCTCCTCAACCTGTTCCCTACTCTCACTACAGATCACAATATCATCCGCAAACATCATAGTTCATAGGGATTCCTGTCTGATCTCATCTGTCAACCTGTCCATCACCACTGCAAATAAGAAAGGGCTTAGAGCTGATCCTTGATGTAATCCCACTTCCATCTTAAATGCATCTGTCATTCCTACCGCAGACCTCATCACTGTTACACTACCCTCGTACATTTCCTGTACCACTCTTACATACTTCTCTGCCACTCCTGACTTCCTCATACAATGCCATAACCCCTCTCTAGGCACCCTGTCATATGCTTTCTCTAAGTCCACAAAAACACAATGCAACACCTTCTGACCTTCTCTATACTTCTCCATCAACACTCTCAGAGTAAACATTGCATCTGTAGTGCTCTTTCCCGGCATGAAACATTACTGCTGCTCACTAATCATCACCTTCCTTCTTAACCTAGCTTCCACTATACTTTCCCATAACTTCATGCTGTGACCAATTGATTTTATCCCTCTGTAGTTACTACAGCTCTGCACATCACCCTATTTTCTTAAAAATTGGTACCAAAACACTTCTCTACTCCTCAGGCATCCTCTCACTTTCCAAGATTTCAAATAAACTCAGTACATGGCAAGCAGCTTCTACATACACAAGTCCCTTTAATTCCATTGAAAACTTGATAAAACACTTTAAAAAATACCACAAAATAAAAGCTAAATGGTTAAGCGCTTTCATCTGTTAATTTGTCATCTTCAGAACTGCTAGCTACTAATACAGTAAGCTTAAAATAGGCTTTCAAAAACACACACCTCTCAAAAATAACCAATCAAAACTAATATTCAGCCTGTTTGACTTCACCTTGACTGGGTAAAATTTTACTGTTGCCCATATTCTTGGTCCTTGAGGCTGCTTTTATTATTGGTCCGTTTTTCCATTCTGCACCTTTGATTAGGTAAGATGTAACCTATGGGAGTTTTGTATTGTTTATCTGTACATTAGTTTTTGTCACTGCTACCATTGGTTGAATTGCCAAAGTTGCTTTTCTCATTGGTTATCAGATGTATCATGGTCATTGGTTACATTACTGCTAGTAGACTTTTAGTAAGGTGTATGTACTCCTTATTTGAATATTAGTTCTGATTGGTTATTTTTGAGGGGTGTGTGCTTTTGAAAGCCTATTTTAAGCTTACTGTGGTAGCAGCTAGTAGTTCTGAAGATGTCGAATTAACAGAGGAAAGCGCTCAACTGTTTATCTTTTATATTGTGGTATTTTTTAAAGTGTTTTATCAAGTTTTTCATTGAAATTAAAGGACTTGTGTACGTGGAAGCCACTTGCCGTGTACTGAGTTTATTTGGATTGTGGATTTGTATTCGGTATCTGGGTTTGGTTCTTACTTTGCAAGATTTCACTAAACAATCTGGTTAAAAACTCCACTGCCATCTCTGCTAAACACCTCCCTGCTTCCACATGTATGTCTTCTGGACCAAAAGCCTTTTCATTCCTCATCCTCTTCATAGCTGTCCTTACTTCCTCCTTGCTAATCTGTTGCACTTCCTGATTCACTATCCCCACATCATCCAATCTTTTCTCTCTCTCTCATTCTCTTTATTCATGAGCCCTTCAAAGTATTTTTTCATCTGCTCAACACATTCTCCTCTCTTGTGAGTACATTTCCCTCATTATCCTTTATCACCCTTACCTGTTGCACACCTTTCCCAGCTCGGTCCCTCTGTCTAGCCAATTAGTACAGGTCCTTTTCTCCCTCCTTAATGTCCAACCTTTCATATAACCTTCCATACGCCTTATCCATAGCCTTCACCACCTCTCTCTTCACCATATGCCTCATCTCTTTATACTTATGTCTACTTTCTTCATCTCTCTGACAATCCAACTTCTTCACCACCCTCTTTCTCTGTATACTCTCCTGTATTTCCTCTTCCAGTTTACGTTGTTGTAGTTGTTTTCAACCGTTAATGCCAGTTCAAGTTCCTTTGTATGTAATTCTGGCTCTTGTAGCCTCACCCTTGTCTCCCTTGGACTGCCCCATTGAGGGGGTTTATTGTTGTTTGTGGTTTTCTTTTGGTTGCTGTGATTCTGCTGTTTCTCCCTGAGTCTCTCTGATCTCCTCAACAGTAGGTATTCTTCTTGATCTAAAAAAAAACATTTGTTTTGTTGTTATGAACAAACTCATTCACATCAGTATAAGATGTATTTGACAATTCTTCAAATGCTCTTTGAAATGTTGTACCCCACACATGAGAGGTAGGGGGAGCTGGATAAGCTGTTTTGTTAGTGTAATCATTACGGTCACATCCTAATTTTTTAATGTTACAATTCTTAATGGTCTGAATATGCTCTTCTATGCTCATAAAAATCTCTACATGCTCCATCCTATGGGATTCATACTGTATGTCATGAGTTATTAAGTTATCAAGCTGGTTGATATTAACAATCAGTTCATTGATTAATTTTGTGTTATGTTTAATAAGTACATCCATATATTTGTACCCACGGTGATCAAAAAGTGTGAGTAATTTCTTATGCAAATAGGAATCAGGAATCAACCCAGTTGGGAAACACCTCATCTGCAATCCCTTTGGGACCATGTTTGTTTTAATACTCTCAATTAAATAGGCATTTTCTAATTGTAGTTTCTTAAATTTCATTAGTTTGTAATCAAACTCTGCTAGCCTGTGACTTAATGTAGTGTTAGCCTCTGATGGTTGATTAGTTATATGACCTGTTTCTTCTCAAAGAAACAAAAGCACTAATCAAACATTTATTCCACCAAGCAGAGTTGTACTTCTCTGCCTTTTTGGTTCCTGTGTGCATTGAGGTTTACATTTGAAATTTATTTTTCTGGTCTGTACTTTTGAAGTAGACATGAAACCTAGATTTGACATTTCTGTAATGGTGAATTGTCTGATTTTTCAGAGGAAGTATGTTTCAACTGCTTGTCTCGCAAATTTAAGTTTTTGATCTTGTCACACCATTCTTGACCATATGGATGTTATTGTTTACTTCATTTTCTACAGTCATCATTGCCCCTGAAAAGCTTTATTTGTAAGCATTCCCTTACCAATTTGTTAGACTTTTACCTTGTATGTATTTATAACTTCATGCCTCAGTTGCTATGGTGTAAAGACTTCAGTCTCTTACTATACAACAAAAATTGTAGTTCTAATAATTTTGGTGAAATTTCTCTGAATGCTTTACACATTATTCATGTCTCTGATGATAAATACCAGATCAGGACTAAGCAGTTTAGATGAATACATAACAAAGCCTTGAACACTGTCTCTTATTCTCTTTTTAATGAAGGCTAGACATTTGAATACTGTTGTGCTATTGGTGTTGCAGTACATAAGGCTAAGTAATTTGTTCTGGTATTGTTCTTCTGTCATCACTTGAATAGAGCTGTCATTTAACATGTAATTAAATGATTTTTTTCTCACGATGCATCAGTGTGCATTTACTTACACTGATGGAACAAGTTATTGTTATGAACCATTGTAGATAGTTATAGTTTTAGTACTTGGAACTTTCTGTTTCAGTAGAAACAGTAGTGTCACAGGAAAAATATACTTTAAAAATGATCAAAACACGGTAGGTTCAGGTTAAGGCACATTAATCTTGCAGCAAGGAGACAAAGACGTGCTAATACAGAGTTTGTCTAACCAGAAACAGGAAATACATTCATTTTTATAGGTTATCAAATTAATCCTGTCCTACCATGCTGACGTAACAGATTACCACCTTTTCATCATCATCTGCTGACCATCTTTCCCATGAATTTCTGCTGATTTAAACAATTTTTATGTGAAACTTCCTGAGGAAAACAACATCACCTTGGTTACTTTCAGTTAGATACTTGTTATGTTACATTCAAGATACTACAGCTAAATCAAGCACAATGCTAGCAGTTCATTTCTCTAATAATCCTTTGTCTACTTTATCTCTAAATTACTGCAGCTGCAGAGGTTCCCATCCTCTGGACAATGCCATTTGTCTAGAATCATTACATTTATAATATAAGGTATTGTTCATTCATATACTTCTGACCTAGCAGATAAACACCTGCTTCTCAAGTACATTTCCACAAGGCATAAACAAGAATATTGCTGTGCTAGCAGTTACTAGGTCAGAGGGCAACTTGTAAGTTTCAGAAAGCATGCTGCAGTTTTCAAAAAGCATCTTTTTCAGTCTCATATGAAACTCAATTTGTATAAAACACAGTGCATGAAAAATAGAATGAAAAGCATATTAAAAACACTTGATTATTAATTTGGCATTAAGCATACACACATTAATACATATTTTTCTAACATTTCCCTTCTATTAATACTTTTTATTCTATTTTCAAAAAAGAATAAACAGCTTGCTTTTTTTCCTAACCTCTTCCATTTAGGATTTGCAGTTAAGAAAGTCATTCAGTTTAAACTTTTATGAAAGTGTTTCGCATTCTAGCAGCTCTTCAAATTCAGTACTTTGATACATAGTCTCAGATACGGATATATCTATGAATTCTTTAATTAATCTCTTCATGCAGGGGATTCCACAACAAATACAAACTCCTATTAGGAGTAATCCTACCCCAATAGCAATCAATATGTTCAGAAAAATGGAGCCCCACCCCCGAAGGCATTCTGGAAAAACTCTGTCAGAGGGTTTGGACCTGGTTTGGTCATGGCCGACACTTGCTGAATTACCTCGAGATGATCGTTAATCTCATGCTGATGGTCAGGAATAAATGCACAGCATTCTTCTTTGATTAAAGCGCAAGTTCCACCTCTCGCCGCTAGGGTGAAGTCAAGAGCCATTCGGTTTTGGAGCACTACAGTTCTCATGGCATTCAGTTCATCAGTTATCAGTTCAAGAGCAGAAAAAGTCACATTAATCATTATTTCGAGAAGTTTGGACAGTTTTTGCAGCTCCCATATTGATTTAACTCCGCCATACATGGGTGATATACCTGCCCAGGATATAACAGAATCACTCAAGTCCATGTGCACAAGTTTGGTTCCCACATTACGATGGTCTTTCCACCCTGCTTCGATTCGTCCCACTGGATTCTCAGGTTTCTTAACAGTCTTTTTGGTTACGTCTCAAGTATTTCGAATACTCCCCTGAGGCAAAGCTGCAGTGTGTCGGATGGCCAGAACCAGGTACCCCAAAAAACAACTGCCAGACCAATTCTCAGGTAACCATTTATATGCCTTTTTACCACATACAAAATAGCAGTCTTCTACCTTAGTTATTACTTTGTTACAAAATGACTGCCCTGCATGAAACATTTTCCTATCTATTACTGATAACTGTTTGAAAAGTACAGGATTGTGTTGTACCTGATCAAGGGTCTTATGCATAGATTTCAAAAATGAGTCATAATCTGTACTACAAGATCCACTCAAATCATTTGGTTTTCTATAACATTTATACTGTACTGTAACGTTGCATTTACTCCATCCAACTTGGATGGTATCATTTTTATAGAAACATACAATTCCTTGTTGTGTCACAGGCAAATACAGTGCTACCTTATCTTGTGCTTTAATAGCAACTGTGTCAAAAACCAGATTTTCCCAGGTCTCGTTGACCCCTAGGGGGATAGCTGTCATTAATAAAACCCCCTTATGCTGTTGGTATGGCCGTACAGACCCAGCAGTTCAAAACATTAAAAGTCTCTGTGTACACACGTGTAATTGCCTGATAAGTGTTAAAGTTCGGATGCCAGTCTATGTTTGGTTCATTACGTCTAATCAGTTCAACCTTTGTGGCAGGAAAAAGGAACGGCCGCAACAAAAAGAACAGTGTGATTAATATTGCAATAAAAACAATCATACAAGTTTTCTGAGGTTGCTCAATGTCTCTACTCACTATGTACCTGGCCATTTTGTTCTTGTTGTGCAACAGTAACAAAGTTTTTGTCCAGTTCAAAGTTTTTAACCAGTTTACAGTGCATCAAATGAATCCAGGAAGCTCGCTCTGCGATCTTGACTGCAGTGGGTGTTGACAGTAGTACTTGGTATGGACCTTCCCACTTCGGAGAACTCCAATTTTTCCACTTCACAATCTTCACCCAGACCCAGGTGCCTGGGGCTACTGGTGCTTCCGATTTTGGTTGCTCTTTATCTGAAACAGAATTTAACTGCAAAAGTTTGTTATTCAAAAATCACCTCATATATCCTGCAAGTGAACTGTCAGCCTCCTGCTCTGTAGACATGAGAGGTTTCCACTGAGGTGTATAATATGCCCTCCCAAACAAAGTTTCAAAAGGAGTTAATCCCTTTACATTTGGAACAGTTCTCATACTCAACAGTGCTAAAGGCAAACAGTGCACCCAGTTTTTCTGTGTCTCTTCTATCAACTTCCTAAGTTTGTTCTTCAATACCCCATTATGCCTCTCTACTAGCCCTGCAGATTGGGGGTGATACGCGCAGTGGTGCTTTAATGATATCCCAAAATAACAACTGAGTTGCTGGATCGTTTGGTTCACGAAATGTTTCCCGTTATCACTATAAATCTTTTCTGGTATGCCAAATCTGGGTATAATTTCTTTAACAAGGACCTTTGCAACAGTAGCTGCATCTGGATTTTTAGTTGGAAACACTTCTACCCATTTGGAAAACATGTCTATAATAACAAGGCAATACTTCTTATTTTCACATTTATTCAATTCTATGAAATCCATACAAATAGGATAGAATGGATATGGTGGTGTAGGAAAATTCCCTTGCTTAGGCTTCAATGCCCCTTGTGCATGATGCTTGTTACAAACATGGCATGCTGCACAAAAATTTTTTGTATAATTTGTAAATCCATAGGTTGTAAACACTCGATTCACTAACTGTACCATCCCCCCTGTTGAGACATGGCTCAACAATGCTGCATATCTAAACAAATTAGATGGCAAAATTGGTTTCCTTTCCTTGGAGATGTACAGTCCCTTTTCGAGGATTGCTCCTTGTTTTATCCACTTTTGTTTCTCAATATTTGTAGTAAGTGTCTGCATTGTTTTTAACATTTCTAAATCTAAAGTCTCTGAGGGTTGTAATTCCTCACTCAAAAGAAAAGTTTCTGTGGCTGAGGCTGCCTGCTTCGCAGCTGTATCAGCCCGTGCATTAGTGAAATTCTATCCTGTTGTTTCGTATGAGCTATGCATTTGCAAATAGCTACTTTTTTAGGTAACTGAATTGAATCTAACAAATCTAAAATAAGTTGCGCATGATTGATCGGTTTACCAGTAGATGTTATCATTCCTCTATTTTTCCACTGTTGCGCAAAAACATGTACAGTAGAAAAAGCATACTGACTGTCAGTATAAATGTTCACTTTCTTACCTTTTGCTAAGGTACATGCCCTTGTTAAGGCAATCAATTCTGATGCTTGTGCAGATAAGTTGTGTGGTAAAGATTTTGCTTCTAAAGTTTCAGTATCAGAAATGACTGCATATCCCACTAGGTTCTGTCCTGTAGGACCCTTCCTGCATGAGCCATCCACATAGCATGTCACCTCAGCATCATCCAAGGGAACATCCGTAAGGTCTTGTCTAGGTAATGTCTTTTGTTCAATCTTCTGCAGGCAGCAGTGTGGTTTGCCATCTGCAGGGGTTGGAAGTAAAGTTGACAGATTCAAAGTTGTGCATCGTTCAATTGACATATGAGGTTGGCTCAACAGTATGGTCATACAGGAAAGATGCCTAGCTGGAGAAATATATGCTACTTTTTCTTGCAGTAAAATAATTGCGACTGCATGAGGCACTCTCAATGTGAGAGGGTGGAATAACACTATTGAGGCTGAAGCCTGCACTGCCATTGCAGCTGCTACTACTGCTTGTACACAGTGGGGCAAGGATTACGCCACTGGATCTAACTGTGATGAATAGTAAGCTATGGGGCGTTGTTTGTCCCCATGTTGCTGTATCAATACTGATGTCATATAACCTTGCTTACAATCTACAGTTTGGATAAACTGCTTGTGATAGTTTGGTAATCCCAGAACTAAGGATGATGCTACCAATTGTTTCAGCTTACAGAAAGCTGCTTCTGCTTCAGGTGTCCATTGTAATAAATCTTGTGCTGCCATCGGCTTCTTAAATATTAAATCGGCCAGTGGAGCAGATTCCAAAGCATAGTTTGGTATCCAACTCCGGCAAAAATTAGTAGTTCCCAGGAAGGACATCATTTCCTTCTTGGTAGTTGGTCTAGGTGCTTGTAAAATTGCTGTTTTTCTGTCTTCATCTAATATTCTGCCTTCTTTGGAAATTACATATCCCAAGTACTTAACTTGTTTTCTCCAAAGCTGTAACTTGTCTTTGTTCACTTTGTGACCTTGAGTAGCTAAAAATTGTAATAAAGCTATTGTGTCCTCCTTGCATTCTTGCTGGGTGGGGGCTGCCAGCAGAATGTCGTCTACATAAAGTAGAATCTGACTACCTTTCGGTGGGATAAATCCCGCCAGGTTGCTTGCCATTTCCTGTGCAAATATTGTTGGACTTTCGCAATATCCCTGTGGTAATCTGGTATATGTATACCCCTTTCCCTGAAATGTAAACGCAAACCAATATTGGCTGTCAGGGTGTATCGAGAAAAATGCATTACTAATATCTACCACTGAAAAATATTTCTGTTCTGGCTTTAAATCATTCAATAAGGTGTGTGGATCTGGCACCGTTGGTGCCCTGGGTATAACTGCATTATTTACAGCTTGTAAGTCTTGGACCATACGCCATTCCCCGTTTGCTTTCTTGACAGGAAATAAAGGTGTATTACATGGTGAATCAGGAGATTCTATTAAGACTCCTTCCTTAAGTAAGGCTGCTATGATAGACTTGATTCCTACCTCTGCATCCTTTCTCAAGGGATACTGTCTTTTCTGGGGTCTAAATGCTGACTTTGGCATTATGGTAACTGGTCCTGCTGTTCGTATAAGTCCTACATCTGATTTCCCTGCTGACCAGAGAATATCTGGTATGCCCCACAAGGCTTTTTCCTCGTCTTCCAATAAGAGTAATACTCAGCTATTCTCACTAGCCTGTGAGTGTACAGCTGGATGTGTCTGTGTAATCCAATTCAATTTCTGTTTCTGTACTCCTTGTTCGGAGAGCTCTAATTCTGTCTGCTTTTCCCACCTTGTGACTTTTTCACCTAAGTCTGCCCATTTTAAAGTTTTGTTCTTAGTTAAACTAACATGTGGCAGTCGATTAGATTTGTAAAGTGCTATAAATTCTTGGGGCAATGAACAGCTTGCTACACTGTTCCCTTCTGCATCCCATTACAAGTTTCGCAATACTAGCCTGTTTGCATGGTTCTGAAACAATTCTTGTTCATAAACTTTATCAGGTCCTGGTCTATTACAGTAATATAGAGTACAATGCAACAAATGCTGTTTGTCAATCGAGGGAGGGGAACTTGCTGATGGCTACGTTCATCAGTTCTTCGGTTACTGCCCCTGGACAAGTCATAACCAAGTCCTGGCTGTACCAATAATACATTTCATCCTCCAGTCGCACTACAAAAGTATCCATTTGTCGCTGTGCTTCCATAATTTGCATGGTTGGAACTACGGCTATGCCAAATATCTGCATCAAATCTCTACCCAAAAGATTTACTGGGCATTTTGCAGAAACTACAATCTTACTTTTCTGAGTCATCCCTGAAACGGGGTCTGTTATTGTTATGTCATGGGAGAGTGGCTCCCGATACAGCTGTCCATTGGCTGCTTTCACTAGTATATAATCTGGTGATTCTGTATCTTCTGGTAGCTTGGAAGGGTGTATCAGGGTCCGTGAAGACCCTGAGTCACACAAAAATTTAACTTCCCTCCCCTCTACCAGAAGCGTCACTTCCGGTTTTGTGTCTGCTAAGTAAAGCTCTAAGCTCAAAAGAGCTAGGTCCAAAATTTCATTTTCTTCTATTTCTTTGAATTCATATACATCCTCTACTCCTGCTATCATATTTGTACTTACTTTTTCTTGCTTACTCTCTTCCAATGATTCCTGACTATCATATAGTCATTCCTCATCCTCCTTATCTTCTGTAGTCGCCTTCTTGTTTAACCTACAATCCCTTGCTAAATGTCCTTTTTTCCCGCACTTAAAACATTCGCCCTTTTTCTTTCTTTCCTCGAAATCTTCTGATCGTTTGTCAGATTGTTTATTTCCCTGGGTATTTTTCTTACCCTTTTTCCCAGTTTGGACTACAAACACTTCTGACCCATCTTCTGCCGAAAATACTTGAGTTTTCTTTTTCTTTTTACTATTAAAATGTCTTTCTGCATGTCTAGCATATTCAAGTAATGGCTGTAATCTACTTGTTCGATGATCTACCATATGCTTTGTAATAAAGCTACTAATGGGAGTTATACTACCCTTCAAGAATGCATTCTTTAACTGTTGTTCATATGAGGAATCATGTGTCTGGTTTTCTGCTATCTGCATTCCGCAGTGATTATTAAAACACTCTAACAGTCTAGCATAATATCTATCAACTGTTTCACCTTCCTGTTGAATGCATTGATTAATGCAAGTCCAATCAGCCCTAGGCTTCCACTTTTCAGAGATTCGGTCTGTCAGACCTTTCACTCTGCCATCCAGGTCTGCATTAGTATGTGGGAGTGGTCTAAGTTGTGCGTCACGAGGATTCCAGTCACCACTGATCATGTGCCAATCTGGACCCACAATTTATCTGACTACTTTTTCTACTTCCTCTCCATTTAAATGGTAACTTAATCTCATACCCTGTAAGTCTTCTAAAAATTTTCTAAAATTCACTTTTGGGTGGGGAATACCTTCCGTGGCTTTCTGGATATCTTTCGGTGTCCATGGTCTATAAACCAAAAGAGTCGGATCTTGTCCTGCCTGTCCAGCCTGAGGATTCAGTACTTCTATGAGCGGACATATCTCTTCTTCACTCATAGTCTGTGATGCTCTATTTAATTCATTTAATTCAATCTCCCTCCTCAAGTCGCGTGTTCGAGACCTAGTCTCGATAGGATCCCTGACAAGCGGCTGTGCTTTTGCAGGGACAGCTGGGTATAGCGGAGGTGGATCAGCTCGTCCACTTGCTTCATATTCTGGTAACGGAAGTGGAGGGGGCGAAAGAGGGGCCGTTGCTATTACTAAGTTATTGTCTTCTTTGTCTAAGAACATTGTCTTTGAGTTTTTAATTCTCTGCTCCTTACGGTTTGCTTCCTCAAGCCACCTATGCGCCTGAGGGACTCCTAATTGTCTCTGCTTTTTTAATTGACCTTTCGCATCTATTTTCAACTGTCTTACAAGTTTCATAAGTGCAAGTTTATCTAAATTACCCTCGATTTTATACTTATCAACCCATTTGGTGTAATATTTAACATTATCGGCACGCTGTAATTGCATATACTTCGCGTCTTCAGTTAGGGGCGTGTCCCGGGAACTTTTTGTGCACTGGTTTCCCATTGGTGTCTTAGCTAAGCTGTAAATTGTTACGTAACCCTTTCTATCACGTGGTACCACAAATCTACACCTTTTCACAGTTTATCTAGAATAACTGTCTACCTATTCTGTTTCCCTGATCTATGACAAAAACAGTAACCCCTTTTTCTGTCCCTGATACCTGACAAAAAACAGTTCTGTACTTAGTCCCTGATCTTAAAACAGAAGTAAGGTAATTCCTCCTTACCTGACCCTCCGTGAGTTGATCCACCGGATCGTTGACTCGTCCTCCAATCCCAGATCAGAAACAGTGGCTGGCCTCTTTCGAACGACAATTCAGTCGGAGGTCTTTCAAAACAGAAGAGCCAATTTGGCCTCTTCTCCGTACAGATGCATGCCACCAGGCCCAATTCTGACCTAGGCCTAGAGCGAGAGATACGTTTCCTGTCCGAAGGACCAATCTGTCACAGGAAAAATATACTTTAAAAATTATCAAAACATGGTAGGTTCAGGTTAAGGCACTTTAATCTTGCAGCAAGGAGACAAAGACGTGCTAAAACAGAGTTTGTCTAACCAGAAACAGGAAATACATTCATTTTTATAGGTTATCAAATTAATCCTGTCCTACCATGCTGACGTAACAGATTACCACCTTTTCATCATCATCTGCTGACCATCTTTCCCATGAATTTCTGCTGATTTAAATAATTTTTATGTGAAACGTCTTGAGGAAAACATGGCCTTGGTTACTTTCAGTTAGATACTTGTTATGTTACATTCAAGATACTACGGCTAAATCAAGCACAATGCTAGCAGTTCATTTCTCTAATAATCCTTTGTCTACTTTATCTCTAAATTACTGCAGCTGCAGAGGTTCCCATCCTCTGGACAAGGCCATTTGTCTAGAATCATTACATTTATAATATAAGGTATTGTTCATTCATATACTTCTGACCTAGCATATAAACACCTGCTTCTCAAGTACATTTCCACAAGGCATAAACAAGAATATTGCTGTGCTAGCAGTTACTAGGTCAGAGGGCAACTTGCAAGTTTCAGAAAGCATGCTGCAGTTTTCAAAAAGCATCTTTTTCAGTCTCATATGAAACTCAATTTGTATAAAACACAGTGCATGAAAAATAGAATGAAAAGCATATTAAAAACACTTGATTATTAATTTGGCATTAAGCATACACACATTAATACATATTTTTTTAACAAGTAGCTAATTTGTATAGTTAATAATCTGGAGATTTTAAATTACAGGTAAATCACTAACATAAAGGTCAAAACAAAGTGAGTACAACTTAAAATCTTGTGACTCCCAACTTCTAATATGCCCTAATTCTTAGGGTCTGCCAGGAATCACAAATGTTGCTTATGACCTGCATGCTGATTACATAAGCAATCTATAGTGTACCAGATACTTTATAATGAAAGGTAATTAACATTCATAAAGTTGCACATTGACTGTAATGAGAAAATTGATATGTCAGTTCTAGATTGAGCATTACTCCACAAATTAAATTGGTAGCTACAGTTTTTAACAGAAAAATCACTGCTACTGTGAAAAAATGCAGCCAGCCTTTTTTTCTGCTGTTTGTCCTTGAAAAAAACTAACTACTTCATAATTCTAAAAGCAATACAGTCTGTAATGCTCCTAAACCCCATGCAAGTCCCCTTCCCCCTTGTTGCAGCACTCTCTCTGTTTTCAAACTCTTCTTTCCAACTACTGATATCCGGTTTACTGTATTTTCCTTTATTATGCTCGGCCTCATTGTGTCCCTTAGCTCTTCTCTCCGTTTAAGCTCACTATCATTTTTCTTTCCCATTTTCTGCTTTCTGTGTGCCCTCTTCTGTTGTGCACCACCATGTCTTTTAACATTGCCTATCAACTCTGTATACCCTATTCTGGCCTTATTCATCCGTGCCTTTGCACTTTCTTTTATGTATTCCACTATGTCCCTGTCTTTCCATGCTCTCACTCTTTTTTCTCCTAACTTCCTCAACCACTAGCTGTAATTCCAAAATGTCTTCTGTAGGCAATTTCCTGATTATCATCTCAACCCCAGACAGACAGATAGAACTTGCCATGAATCTGGAATCTCCCCTTGAAATATCTCACCACAGCTTCTCCTAGCTATTTTGCCATAGTTGTTAAAGTTCCTCAGCTGCCCAAGACAAATGCAATTGGCCTGCATTTGCCATATCACGCCATCAAGATCATTATATCTGAGCCCATGCTTTTTTTTCTACCTTTAGCTGAGTTGTTCTATGCACTAATCTAGCATAAACATCTCCATTTGTACCAACCCTTCTCATAAACCTCATCATGCCAAATACTTGTTCCCAGAGATAATCTTCCTCTACTCCCTAGATTATTTTATCGATGCTTTCCTCAACCTCTCCATTGTTGTATGGGCTGGTTCTTTTCCTAAACTCTTACATATTGTCTCTGGCCAACTTTTCTTTATCTTTTCCCAACCTCTTTCCCATACCATTTCCTTTGGCTCCTCCCTTTATACGTCCCTTTAGCTTTCATCTTACATCCTCCCTTCCAGCTGTGCCTGCAACTTCTCCATGAATATTCTCAAGGACCTCTATGTGAAATGACCATTTCACTTTTCCTATTCAATAATTGTACAGATTTCTTAAAAAAGATGCTTAACCTACACCTATGTCTTCTTTCAAGTCCTTCACTACACTAATGCCTCTCTTCTCTCAATTCTGTTTCTCTCTGGCTTCCCTCCTTCAGAAGGTACCTAATCAGTTTTCTATGTACCTATTTTAAGGTTTTATTTTGAGAAAACTCTTTACTGCACTGTTTGTCCCTTGTTAGATTTTTTGGTACACATTTGAATATTTTCCTCTTCCCACCAAATCTTTTGCCCTTCTTTCAGTTCTCACTTTCTTAATGACTAATCTAGATTTATCACTTTTATATACACAAAGAAAAATAAAAAAAGTGCTGCACTAGAGCACAACAGAATCTTTACACAAATTTTTGAGCACTTTTGTTTCAATTGAAAAGGAACTTCATCAGAAACAATGTGATCTCTACTTCCTTCCTTTTATACACTGAAAATAAGGCACCAAAAAACACTGTCACAAATTTAAAGGTAACAGGGAACAGAACTTGATTTTTTAATGTGTGTATACCTTTAAATTTTTGCCAGTGTTTTTGGTGCTTTTTTTTCAGTGTATAAAAGGAAGGAAGTAGAGATCACATTATTTCTGATGAAGTTCCTTTTCAGTTGGAACAAAAACACTCAAAACTTTTTGTAATTAAAGACTCTGTTGTGTTGTAGTGTGGTATTTTTTTTATTTTTCTTTGAGTTTAACAAGTACGCGGATTGTGGTTTTGGGCACCTTTATATACATTTTGAAGTATAGCACTCCTCAAGCTCCGAACTTTCCATTCTCACCATATCAGCCTTTCTCATGCCTCTAGAATCTCCACTGTTAATTTCTCATGGGTTTTATTAGAGTATGTCTCCACATATAAATTCCAAGTGATAAAAATATGCACTTCACCATATTAATCCTTCTCCCAATGTATAAACTTTTATAGGTTTGTAAGTAATTAATAAGCTAGCTGCCCTTGTGGTCCATTTTAAGCTTAGTCAATTTCCATTTTTATGCTAGGATTAACGTATCCCATTTGACTAGAGATTGGCTTTACCCATCCCATGGTTGATAATTATATATTATCCCTAATGACAGTAACTAGAATCATACCATAGATCTTTTTCTACATACTTATCCAACGTTATGCTTGTCTTCCCCCTTAGTTCATCTCAGCTTTTCCTCCTGATATGTTCTCCTTTCTAACCTTCAGTCCCAAATACCTTTCTCCCCCTGTATTCCTTTCACTTCCACTGCCTTACTGTCCATATTCTCTGTGCATATTACTGTAGACTTGTTTTGGACGATATTCTAATCATGCTTCACACTTGAATGTTATGAAGATTTGCAAAGTCTGGGAGTTGTTTTTCTACATCCTCTAATGTTAGCATACAGTCATTTGCAAACATTACTTTTATTATTCTTGCCTCGTGTTTTCTCCATACTTTAATTCATTGCACTAAGTACTCAATTACCATTAGGAATCATGCTGGTGATGTTGGTTATTCCTCCAGAATTCTATTTTGTCCGACCTTCCCCCCATTTATAATTTCATCTATGGAGTACCTGAACAAGGTACATTCTCCACTAGCTGCTGTATTACTTTAAGTATCATTAAGTTTAATGCCCTGGACCAGCTGGTTGACACCCCAAAAGGGGTGCCAACATCCTGGATCTAGTGCTTAACAATATGGCAGACCACCTGAGCACCCCCACTGTGAGGTCTTCCCTGGTGAGATCTGACAACAAATTGGTCTCATTCAAAATAACTGTCACACCTGCTCCCCCCCCAGCAGCAACTAAACTATAAAACTTCTCCAAAGCAGATCATAACCTTTTACGGGATGGTATAAATAACTTCACTGCACCTCCTCCCTCTAATGGAACTGGGAACTAGCAGAGGTATACACCAATGCTTTATACAAACACCTGTATACCTGCATTGACTAGGCAATACCTGATAGGACCAAATCAAGCTCCTCAAGGAAGAGCAAGCCTGCCTGGTGGACAACTGCCATTAACTGACCTTACAATAAGAAGAAGAAATTGCTGTGTAAGAGTAAGAAGCAGTGAGTCCTCCTAAACTGGAACAGTCCCTCCTCAGCTTAAAGAAGCAAATAAGACTTCTTGTGAAGTCCTCCAAAGTAAACTGAGTCCAAATTAGCTTCCTCAACAAAGGACAACCACAAGGAATTCTATAGTTATATCCATAACCTAAAAGGAAAATCCCAGATTTGTGCCAAACTGGTAGTTAAGGATACCACATATAATGAGCCTGTGGACATAGCTAACCTGTTGGCCAACAGGTTCTGTGAAAACTTCACTCCCCTGTCCCCGCCACATATACCCCATGACATCGCTACCACTTGTCCCCTACCTTGTATCTCTAAAGAGCAGGGTGTAAATGCCCTCTCTAAGCTCAAAAACACAGCATCTATGGGACCTGATAACATCCCAGGCTCCGTCCTACATGGGCTCCAACATGAATTAGCAACACCTTTGTGTATTCTTTTCAATTATAGTCTTATTAGCTGAATGGAAAACAGCCACCATTATTCCCTTGGACAAAGATGGTGCTTCCACTGACTCTGAGAACTATAGACCTATTAGCCTGACTAGCCTTATCTGCAAGGCCATGGAATGAATCATCATGGACCTTACAAACAAAGATATAAGTAACCTCCAAACATCTGACACTACTCAGTCTGGACTTTTCAAAGGGTGATCATGCCTGTTATACCTGGTGGACTTCTTTGAGATAGTCACCAAGGCCCTGGACAAAGGGAAATCTGTGCATACAGCTTACCTGAACCTAGCCAAGGTGTTTGACACTATCCCCCTTTCAGGCATCATTGACAAACTCACCCAACTAGGCATCAACCTTTTTATCATTAGATGGGCTGCTAACTGGCTCACTGATAGAACTCATATAGTCAAAATAGGGGAATCCACCTCAAACAGCAGGCCTATAGCCAGTGGTGTTCCACAGGAATCAGTCCTGGGACCCCTGCTGTTTGGAATCTATTTCTCCAAAGTACAAGCAAAAACTAAAGGTCTGTGTCTGACAAAATTTGGTGATGACTACAAACTGGGAGTGGTCATAGAATCTCCAAATGATGTCAACATCCTACAAGAGGGTCTTACACAATCAAATAATTGGTGCCAAAATCATGGCCTGAAACTCAATGCAAAAAATGTATTATCATTCCTTTCTGTAAAACTGATGCTCCTGCTAACTACCACAGCAGCACCTTAAGTGTGAGAGAACTGGGTAGCAACCTTACCTTTCACCACCATGTCTCCACAGTGGTACAGAGGGCATTGTATATAGCTCATCTCATAAGTAAGGGCATTGCCTAAAGAAAAAAAAGAAGTTATAAACTCCCTGTACTCTTCCCTCATCAGGTTAATAATTGAGTATAACACCCCTTTTGGTATGTACCTTTCCAAGCACTTGCAGCAATAGGAGAAACCCCAAAGGTTCCTCACAAGGAAAATTCAAGGTCTTCAGCATCTGTTCTGCGGGTATCATCTGAAATCACTATCACTTTATTCTGTTTCATACAGACTACTCAGAGGTGATTTCTGCCTTGCATACAAGGCAATCTCTGACTCTGCTTTATTGGAAATGCTGCATATCCGTAAGTCAAACAGTACATGGGTTACTTGCTCTAAAGACCTTAACCTGGTATGTGACATTAATAAAACCTGCTGGAAGGACAGATTTGTCTCCCAGAGGTTACCACACCTTTGGAACAGACTCCGACTTCATGTTAGACAGGGTAACTCTTTGGCCCTCTTCAAATGCAGTCTAGACGATTGGATGGCTGACCATAAATTCACCCCGGGGGTTTCACCTGTGTCCCTCTTGGATAGGGGCAGTAGGTGCTGGTTGTGGAAATAAGGGTAAGAACTTGGCTAGGCTTGTAAGGGCCCTAGGGCCATTAGCCTAGTAGCTTCTTATGATCCTATAAATTTTGAGGCCACCCAGTCAGAAGCTTTTCCTTCCTGTCTTTCCTTTGCCTTTTTTATCAGCCTAGCTCAAATGGTTTAATAATGAACACCAATAATCTGTCAAAGAATTCCCTTTTATTAAGCCTTCCTGTTTCACTTATTATTCCTGATAACGCCTTTCCTAGTCTTGCTGTTAAAATTGTTGTGAAGAATTTCACACTCACACTATTGATATGTAAAAACTAGGCTAGCTGCCCTTGTGGATCACTTTAAGCTTAGCCAATTTCCCTCAAAGGTGAGACTCAACCCTTGTACCTTGTGTCTGTAGGGTAAACAACTTAAATCATTATGCCACTACCCAACCTAGACTTATATGAGTCTGTAAATCCACACATTTTCTAGGCCGCCTTTCTGCAGTTGTAAAATCATGGTATTTGCTTCTTCCATCTTTACTGTTATCCTCCCTCCTTCCATGATCTCATTAAATAGTTTTACTCACCTGCAATTCCACTCTTATAGAAATATATGGTGAGGTTATGTTGTCCACCCACCTTTCTACTTCTAAGATGCTTTCTATCACTTCCCCTGTTATGTCCAATTCTTCAACCCTTCCCACTCACCCTCATTTAGTGCTGTCTTCTTCCAGAAATTAAACCCCCCCCCCCTTCTATAATAGTCTTTCTGGTGT
The DNA here is from genome assembly GCF_019279795.1 of Protopterus annectens. Taxonomy (NCBI): domain Eukaryota; kingdom Metazoa; phylum Chordata; order Ceratodontiformes; family Protopteridae; genus Protopterus; species Protopterus annectens. Next base: position 118,323,154 of record NC_056742.1, on the reverse strand, counting down.
GCAAGTTTGTATAATAATTTCTGAAGATCTTCCTTATCCCAGCAATATTTATTATCATCTGACCCTCCTCCATCCAAGCTTTTCTCCTTTGTTTTTTTATCTACCACATCAATAGCTTAACCCCCTGTTTCTCCTTTGAGCCACCATCCAGTCGCTCTCCTTCCGTCTCCACATCAATTGTTGTCTCTTCCGTTGTTTTCTCTACCTCTTCTGCTAGTTCCTGTATATTGTCTTCACACTGCAGTTTCTCTAATCATTTCTCTAGTCACTCTTTCTTCTTTTTTTCCTCATCTCTCCTTTCTTTCACAGCAACTGTTCTCTCCAAGATGATTTTATTCCATCCCATTCCCTTATTACCACTTCTCCTCTTCTTCTGTTTGTGTAGATCAACATACTTCTTTCATCTTCTGTTACATCTATTCTACATGTTCCAGTTTCTGTCATTGGCCAGGGTTCTACCTCCATTCTCTTGTTTAATTGAAACTTTTCACTGTACCATTCACCCTTATGATCTCTCCCATTGTAATCTCATCAACCAATGGTCTGTCTAGTTTACCTGTCTGTTTATTATCATTCCTTGAAAATGTAAAGCCAATTATGCCTGGTTTTAGTGTTTGCCATATATCCACTACTGCAGATGTTTTACGTGCATTTGTAGCAGTCTTCTGCTTTTATTATGAAATTCTTATTTTCCCATGCAGTCTTTCTGTGGGTTAAGAACAGCACTTCCATCTCCACTATTAATCAGTCTGATTTCCACCTCTCTCTCTTTCTCAATAGCAGTTAGACAGTCTCTAAAAATCTTTGCATCTTCTGCATTTGGACCATAAAAGCCACCTAGTGCTATCTCACATACCACCTTGTACCATTTTGTAATAATCCATCCACTTTCTTGATCTTTAATTTCTTCTTTTTTTCTGCCATCCTTCATATGCCACATAAAATGTCCAACCCTTCTCATTTTTCCTTTTGCACAGCTCCATCCCATCTACCTATAGCCTTTCTTCTCTATATTTTTAGGTTCCTGCTGATTTAACATTGTCTTGAATGAAAACTAAATCCAGTTCCCCCCTTTTAATATTCTGTAATACTCTCTCTCTTTATCAGGTGATTGATTCCTAGTACATTCCACATCCCTCCCTCCTTTCATTGCCCCATCTTGCTGCTTCATTAGAGCTTGACACATGTGACCTTTGGGTCATCGCCCATGAATGACCTAAACTCTCCCTCCTCCTGATCACCCAAACCTCCCTCCATTGTAGTAGTAGCCCCCCCCCCCCCCGCTTCAGGAACTCCAAGCAGGTTGATATAGCACCTCATTATTTGTACAAGTTTACTTTTTCTGCTCTTTATTTCCCATTTTCATTAATCAAATGGAGTAGGACCTTCAATCCCTTCACAACCTGCAGTGCATCCATATCCTAGTGTTTTTTTCCCATACAGTATCAAAATCAGTCACAGATAAATTGCATACATATTGTTATTTCATTACCGTTTTCAGTCAACTTTAAACAGTTTTTTGGTTCTCTATGATGACATATTTCTCCATATCATTATTCACACAAACATTTAAATTCCTTATTGTCTCGTTCACTGCTTGGCATACTCAGTTTTCATTATACTTTTTGTATTACACATTTTGTATATTCACTTATTCTGTTACATTAATCTATCCCCTTTTTTCTCGCTGTTCTGTAAACCTTCTTTATCACCTTCTAATTTTCCCCTTTCATTAGTATACTATTTATTATCTTTTTATGTTTCTGCCCCAAAACTGTTTTCAGGACACCTAAATCCCTTATGTATGCTTACAAAAAGCATTTATTACAAATGTGCATTTTTTTTGTAAACCATATATGGAATATATTTAAATTTTCATTTGTCTGTACTCTTTCATGCAATTTTTCTATCTAATAATAAAATAAGGTTACCTGCTTGTTCAAATCCAACATGTCTCCCATGGAAAACTTTTTTAAAACATTGTCCTTCAGTCATTTATACAGTAACTGCAACTGTTAGAGTCACCAATAAGGTTCAAGTCCATGGAATATGTAACCTCGTATAATTTTTCTTGCAAATATGTTACATTTTCATCAGGGCTGGGTTGGAGAATGCCTTGTAGGTTAGGAGTAAGTCCCCTCTCAATAAGTGATATGAGACAGAGTGAAATGATAGGACCTTTAGTCGGTCTGCATAAGACGTGTCCTACACTTTGCATTTTTTAGTGAAAAAACCCTGGGGCCACTCCAATTCATGTAAGTACCTGGTTAGGTACATGCACAAGAGAGCATTGCACTCAATTATGTGCTTGATCAGGGGCCATGTACAGTGGCACTATGACTTCCCATGATCTTGATGCCATGCCTTTAATTAAAAGTTGAGCTACACAGAAGGATTTCCTCATTACCGTAGCTACCTGGTGGTCAAGTTTAAGTTAGTCTATCCGTGTTCCCAGGTCCCTCACCATTGGGTCTACTTTTAGGGGTGTGCTTTCAATATTATAATTTGCAAGGTTATCTGATTTACTGAATGGTGTGATTATGCATTTTTTAGCTATTAGTCTCAGACCATGGTTTTGGCACCAATCATTTCAAATTTTTAGGTGAGGATATCAATATCGCTGTGGATTCAGTGATTGTCCCAGATTACAATCATCAGCAAATTTGGTGAGCCAGAAGCCTCCAGCATTGGCCTTCACTTCAGAGAAGTATATACCAAACAGTAGGGGTCCCAACAATGAGCCCTGTGGACACCGCTAGTAACAGGTGAATCCACTTCTGATAAGAAACTTATCAGGACAACGTGTCCTGTCAGTGAGCCAGTTGGCTATCCATCTGACTATGTAGGGATTTAGGCTTAACTCAGTAAGTTTATCTATGATCCATGAGTGGTGGATTGTGTTAAAACATTTGGCTAGGTCTAGATAAGCAGCTTGTAACATTTTAACCTCATCCTTCACCCTGGTGACCTTCTCAAAGATGTCCACCAGATTGAGCAGGCAAGACCTCCATTTGACAAAACCAAATTGGGTCTGGTCTAGTGTTTGGAGAGTTCGTATGTCATTATTGATCAGGTCCATGAAAATTCTCTCTCCATGGCCTTGCAGATAAGACTGGTCAAGCTTATAGGTCTGTAGTTCCCTGGGCCAGTTGATTGGGCCCCCCCTTGTCTAGAGTGACCACTGTTGCAGTCCTCCATTCCTCTGGGACAAAGCCCCATCCATAGGATGTGGTTAAAAAGGGTTTTTAATAGCTCTGATTATATTTTATTTTTAGATATTTAAGAAGCATTCTGGAAGGTTGTTGGGATACTCAGAGGCTGTATTTCTGGTTTTAGCGAGAGCAGTAGGGACTTGTTCCCTTGTAATAACTTTTAGGGGGATGATTGCAGGTATTTCTTTGGGTGTGGTAGGAGGTGGTGGGGGGAGAAGTTCGAACTGAACTTCAGACTGGGTGTAAGTGTTTCTATTCATGATTAACTCAGCACATTGCTGAGCATTTCCCCTGAGGCTATGCACATAATTAAAAAAAGCTTTATGGTTATCTTTAACCTGGAGGCTCTTTTTGGCTCATAGTTTGCTTTGGCAGATTTGACCAGCTTTCTAATTTTGTCTCTTTCTTCATAGGTTTGGAGAATATTTTTTTCCTTTTGTTGAATAGCCTAATTATGCTAGGGGTCAACCAGGTTGGTTAATTTTTGTTAGTAATCATAGGTTTGACTTGGACAGGTATTGCCTCCTCAATGCAGCTATGAATGTGGTTGTATGCGCTTACCGTGGTATATGCATTAAATATTTTTGTTTTTTACTCAGTTTATGCTGCCGTGTTCATCCTTTCAGTGTTTTATTTGTTCAGTGGATGCTTTTGTGAACAGCTCAGAGCAGGCCTCAGTGTCATCTGGGTTTTGAGCTGCTTGGAAGTTTAATAAACTGTCACTTAGTTTGAGGTAATTGGCCTTAGCAAAGTTCTTAACAGGTTTGGAGTTTGATGAGGGTTCTAGATTAGTTTTAATACTAAAGGAGATAATTTTGTGGTCAGATCTTACCAGGGAGGAGTTAACCTATGGGAGGGAGCAGCATACCACCATGTTCAAGAGTACTAGGTCTAGGTTATCTGTACCTCTAGTTGGGGAGCTAACTAGTTGGTCCAGGGTGTTTGTGCTGCAAAGTTCAAAAACCTCTTAGCAAATGAATTATGGGTCATTTAAGTTTCCCATTTTATGGAGGGGTAGTTGAAGTCACCCGTAAGTATGGTAATAGGCTGAATGTTAAGATATTTTGGGAGGTTTAGGTAGGAGGTGTGGTTTTCTAGACACGGGTTAAGGGATCTGTAGCAAACAAGGGTATGATAAGGGTTTGCATCTATGGTTAGCTGAACAAGGAACAGTGAGTCATGTTGTTGGACCAGTCTAGCAGTGCATTTGACTGAGACACCTTCATCCTTTATTTTATCCTGAGATGAGGTGGATCAAAATGTATGAAAGGCATTGTAGCCTTTGATAGCCGGGTGCTTTCCATGGTTCTGAACCATGTTTCCATGAGTGCACATATGTCTGCATTCTCCATGGTGAACAGTGCTTCCAGATTGTGCTTTTTTTTTATTTAAACTCCTAGTGTTGAGCAGCAGTACCTTTAGGTGGTCATGAGTGATTTTTATTAAGTTGAATAGTTTAACAACGTGGCAAGGCCTACAAAAGGCACTATAGGGATAGATAAAGCTTTTGCTAGTTATCGGGAAGCCAAATGGTGACAAGTGCAAACCATCTCTGGCAAAGCATCATAGTTTGTCCAGCATGTCTCCCAGGCTGGTAGATATTGGATCCCCTTGTTGTGACACAAGAAACTAAGCCAATTGTTGAAGTCAATCTTTTCAAATGTTGTAATGCTTATAACTGTAGTGTACTCCTGCAGCAGCTAAAACTTAATATGTAATCTAGAACTCTGTAAATTATTGTTCTTTACACACACAAATGATGTAACATGCATATTTATGAAATATATACAAGCATAAATGAAAACAAATTAAACATTATAACTAGAACAATTTTTTCTTTATACTTGTGCTTTGTTACATAGATGGGCCACAGTGTGCCTTGCCTTTGTGCTGTGATAGAATTCTAGACTCTCTCAGCACTCTCTTCTATTACAACCTTTCTATCTATAGAACAGGTTTGGCCTGATGTCACAAAAAAAAAAAAAAAAAATTACCTTTTGACATGCTTCCAGAGAGTCTAGGTAGGGTCACATGACTCCAGACTATGCAGGTATTAGTTACGTGACTTTTACATGGCAGAATTTGCTTTGTGTCTGCATAATTGGAGGAACACTGTAGGCTGCCTTTATACTGAACATCTCTGTAATCATAATACTACGTTGCAGACCTGGGAAGGTGTTCTGCTAATGCAGAATAGCAGCTCTTCAGCACTGGGATCCACACTTAAACATGCCTGGCTACTTGCCTTGATGAGGTCATCATCAACCACCAAGTTGAAATAAACCAGTGTGACTACTAAAGAATGCATTCCAACTTTATGGTACTCACTAAATGGACCTAGATTAGTGCAATCTCATGTGTCTTTTTAATTGATGAATCCTTGTGTCACCTTCAAAATAACCTGTCTGCAGTATTCTCCAGTGTCTGGTGCATGCTGTCAAAGAAGTTAAATGATTGCAAACACCGGAATACCCAAAAGCGATGATAAAGGCTTGGCCCCTGTATGGTGTTGTGGAACCAACATTTACATAAAAAATAAGTAAATATAAAATAGCAGGAACTGGTGATAATTTGTCCTCATTCCTTCTGTTGAGCTTCCAACAGTTACTCTCAGTTGTGAATTCTAGTATACGGCTGAATTTAGAAAACAGAATAAGCAATTTACTCTTTCTGTTTGTGTTGTCCCTCCTGTTTGCAAACACCAATAAAACAGCAGTACACATGCTCAGCCTCCCATAGTCAAACATAATACAGATATGTTCTCCATTTAAGGTTTCTACTGTAGCAGCAGCCGAAGAGTTGCCGAAGAGTGCTAAAAGTCAGCATAATGTGAATCCGTAGTGTGCCATCTAGATGTGTATTTCAACATCTTTGCAATAGTGAATGTGCTGGAATATCAGCCTTGATAAGCCTTCCAGAATTTTGAGCTTGGAAGTCCATCCATCCATTTTCTGAACCTTTTATCCTGATTAGGATCATGGTACTAGCATGGAGAGCAGGGCAGACCAACACTTCTCTATCCCCAGTTAAGTGTCTCCAGCTCATTATGTGGCATCTCTAGGCATTTCCAGGTCAGCAGAGGCATACAATCTCTCCAACATGTGTTATGGCTGCCACAGGATATCCTCCCACTGGGCTGTGCCTGATACACCTGCCAAGGGAGACACACAGGGGGCATCCTTGTAAGTTATCTGAATAATCTCAGCTGACTCTTCACAACACAGTAGAGCAGTGGCTCTGCACTGAGATCTTCCTAGGTTGTTGAGCTTCTCATTCTATAACATACAATAAACTCAGCTACCCTGTGATGGAGCTTCATATCTGCTTCTTGTATGCATGATCTTATCTGTTGGTCACTAACCAAAGCTCATGATCATAGGTGTGGCTGTAATCCGAATAGTAAACTGAGAGCTTCGTCCTATGACTAAGCTCTTGTTTCAACACCACACTAACCCTGCTACAGCAATCACAATACTGACACTACTCCATCCACCTACAGGTCGGCTCCTCCAGTTCCTTCTACTTCAACCGATGAGCAACACCCCAAAGTAATTAAACTCCTCTATCTGCGTTAAGTGCTTCTGCATTGCCCCACTCGTACAGAAGACAGTCCTCTCACACACACACACACACACACACACACACACACACACACACACACACACCAGAGAGAAGGTATAGGATGGCTCTGCAGTGATGCATGTGTCCAGATCAGCTGAGGATGGGATAGGGCCATAACAGAAACACCCCTCATGTTTGTTTGTATCATAGCTGTGTTACAGATTTCTGTCACTCTGTGCATAGCAAATTGAATGGAACTTGTAGCAGGTCAACTGGTTGGAGGCACAAACAGTAAATAAAAAAATGACCTAGGGTAAAAAACAATAACTCCCACTCTTCAAATATATAAACCAAATAGTATGCAGCAGCAGCTTTGAGACCCTGTACTGTTGTAGCATCACACAGAAGTCATTCTGTGGTCCATGATCATATGCCAACTCCAAACTTACACAACACATACAGACAGTGTCGATAAAGTGACATAATCCCTCCAACATCAGTGCAAGGACAAATAGCTGATCCAGGATGGAATACACATTTTATCTCTAGAAATGGACACTAAAATATTCAAGGACGTTTCCTTTTCAGCTCTTGGTATATTTATTTATTTTATTTCAATTTGTTATCAGGTAAGTATTTGGCCTGGGAACCCTTTTCCGCTCAAGTTTTAAAACAGTATTTAAGGTTACAGAGTTGTAATGCAGGCAGTAACATTTTTTGACAGCTAAGTAAATGTTGTGAATGTAGAATTTATAAATACAGAGTTTTTAAGACAGGCAGTAAAATTGTTTAAAATGTAACAAGTACTGTAAGAGGAATGATTAAGGCAAACATTGTAAAGAATGAAGAACGTCAAAGGTTACAGAGAATGAGACTACAGAAGACTGCAGAAGTTAGATAAGCTTTACAATATTTACAAGGTAGTACATATGATACAGGAACTGGTTAGGCTGTTGTAAAAGAAAATTCAGTAAGTTTATAAGGTTGCCATGTAGATAGTTAGGTAAGCAGTTCAAAACAAAAATGCAAATGAAACTTTTAGCAGTTTGGTTGTTTAAGTACTACAAATTCAAAATTACAAGTTGCAGTTTTACATTTGGGTTATTGGTGAGTACTTTAAATCAAAGGCATTTGCATAGAATACCTCGCAGTGCATGAATTTGCCAATGATTTACATACCTGAGTAGTATTTTATTAGAGATTTACATACCTTAGGAAGTATACAACAGGGGCAGTTTACTGGTTATTGTGCAACAGGGGGGGGGGGGGTTACCATGTTGGCAGCAATTGAATAATGACTGTATGGAGCATAGGCTGTAGAGGAACTGAGGTAGTCTGTAATGGAGCAATAAGTCAGGTAAGGTAAGCAATGTAGGAGGCAGATATCTTTACATATTTCCATTTTTAGTTTTTGTAAAGTGCATAGTTGCATACAGCTAATAATGAAGCTTAACCCACAGAGAACTTCTACATCAATCTTTGTAGATAGGAGGAAGCTGAACCAAAGGTTTATTCAGTGCCCCTAATTTATATGTCTATGTTTCTTTAAGGAGTAGGTTATATTTTTCCCTAAATGTGGGATAGGTTGTTTCCTTTCTTAGTTTACTGGGGATTATATTTCAGTTAGCTAGACTGATATTGTAGAAACTTTTTTTCAACAACTGCTTTTTTAAACTGTATGTTATTAAGGTTAATGGATTACTATAATTGTATCAGAGTCTATAGGGGGATGAGACATTACAGTTTATTTGACAGAGGTGGTCGGTATATTTTGTGGAAAAATTCAAAAGTAAAGGATGAACAAAGTAGGATTACTCTGTCAGTAGTAGGGGGTCAGTTTGATTTATTAAGTGTATCACAATGCTTTTCATGCCTTGCTGACAAGTTTATGGAATGGCAAACATTTACTGAGGTTTAAGTGACTGATACCTTTGTCATTGAGTTTAATGTAATTAAAGGATGTGTAGTCAGTCCCAGAGAATTCAACATATAAGTGATTTAAAATAGCATTGCAGGCTTTTAACTTTAACTTTATCTGTAATAGGTTTAATGTGCAATACTACGCAGAATGATAGGCATGAATTTCATTAATCTTGTTTCTGTTTAAATAATATGTACTAATGTTGGGGTCGATATTAAAAGACCGAAGAAGTGTTTCAGCAAACACCTCTTAGTTGACACGTAATGAGTGAATACACTAAAGCGCGAACACTCAAAATAGCATTTTCTTTCACTGGGAAAGAAACTGCTAGCATAAACACATACACACACACTCTTTAAAACATAACAACGTGGGGGGCTTCGCCCTCCCCCACACCCACCAGCATGGGGGGCTGTGCCCCTGACACCCCTAGATCTCTAGAACTCCGAAATCACACTACAGTAAGGAAAGGGGCAAACACACGGGGATGGCCAAGCGATTTCTTTCCCAGGGAAAGAAATCGCTGTTTTGAGCGTTTGCTCATTATGTGTCGACCAAGAGGTGTTCGCTGAAACACCTCTTCGGTCTTTTAATATAGACCCTTAATGTTGTTTTTGTCTTTAATTATTTGCTGTGCCCCAAAGGGCTTGTCTGCAGTTTTATAGTAAGTGTGAGATAGTTTTGTATTTCTACAGCTGTATCTGTAGCTGTGTCTTTATCTATAAACGATATACATACATATATGTATGTATGTAAATATAGCCATCTACATCTAATCTCATATATATATATATATATATATATATATATATATATATATATATATAAATCTCAAATTATATTTCACTACCCCACCGACTAACTTATTTGACATCACTACACTGACCATAAATGGTTGGATTTTAATCAATTGAAAAAAAAACAATGTTTTATGGAAGGGGGCAAGCCCCCCTGCACCCCTCACACCTTCTGCTAATTATATATACCAACTCTGAGACTGCAAAACAATGGGGAAAAGGCAAAATCCCATTCCTCACTGTGTAGCAATCCCAAAAAAATACCAGCATCTTGGGATAAACCAGCAGTTCAGTATAACAGTCCTGCTAACAAAATGTTCAATTTGCATGGCATGGGTGGGGGAGATGAAATAGTGTTTGTGTGTGTGTGTGTGTGTGTGTGTGTGTGTGTGTGTGTGTGTGTGTGTGTGTGTGTGTGTGTGTGTGTGTGTTTGGATGTGTGTACAATTGAATGGCTGGGAATGATTGACTGGTTTTATAGGTGTACTAGTCATTCATCTGTTATATTTACTATTATGTGCTATGTCTAACCCAAACCTTACCTCTAGCCCTGCACTAGACTGACACACTTCATTACTAGAAACCCTTTTCCTAGCAGTACCACTATTTAGATGCAGTATGTTTGCTGACATCAACATAATGTTTGTTGCTGCTGCACACTCATAAACACACATATACATGGAGTGTGAAATATTTTCAAGTACAATGTGCAGTACTCCCTGTAGAGTTATAATCCATGTTTAGACCCCAATACAGACAGAACATTTGTAGTTATAGGCACCAGAGAAATTGTAATTATTTTACAAATCTTAATTTCTTTGGTTCCTGAAAAAGTATTATTGGGTGAAATTACAAGTGATAAGAAGTTGAAATTTTGTTATTTGCTAGCAAACTGCCAAGTCTCAATGGATGTTTTTTCTTTTTGGTTCCACACAACTGACCATCAGCTGCATTCAGCAGCCTTTCCTTATTTACTGGTTCTACCAAATTGACTTGAACTAACTTCTGCCCATGTTCAAGGTTAGTAAGAAGTTTGACACATCCTCTTTCAGATTCACATTGCTGCCCAGGAGCTCTGACGTAAGTTCCCAGCCTCATGTGTGCCTGCTAACATCTCAGGGACAGATGTGCAATGGGTATGCCAGTGTATTGTCCAGCCTCTTCAGTGAATCACCCACTGTCTTGCCTCCACTGATAATATACCCTTCTATGCATCAGCCTCTATTGAGGATCAGCCATAAGGTTCTTCTATAGGTTCACAGGCATTTACTAGGCTAACGACCACAAGGGCCTTTTTATGCCTAGCCATGCATTCCAAATCTCTGACAAGTTCTGATACCCTTGATAAGTGTAAGCATGGGCCTGGGAGATGAACCATTTACAGGTTGCCTGTTTGCATCAGAGACCTAGGTGCCAAACCAGAGATGAATTACCGGTTTCCCTTCCAATTGTCCAAGTTGCACTTGAATTGGATTATTATTGGATATAATCTACTTTCCTCCAGAATGGGCATGTCCACCCTCCCCTGACAGCTCCAAGGATACTTGGGCTACTAATTGAATCCCAGTCACCCCTCCTCTATTTAGGACTTTATCTGTCTTTGGCATCTCCAAAGGATTTCAAATATTAATCACACTTTAAAAGAAAAAGGAGTGAAAAGTGATTTGTATAATCTAATTGTTCCTATTAGTGTAATCATTGATTTTAAAAGATTTTAAATTGCTATTGGGTGATTTTAAGTTTAACTTCTTATAAAAGTTATTTAAATGTGTAAAATTTTTATGAATTTTGTTCTAATTAAATCGCTTATTAATTAAAGGCCTACCTGCATATAGATTTTATCTATCTATCTATATATATATATATATATATATATATATATATATTTAGAAATGAACTTCGTGACAATAAAAGCATTCAATAAAATAGTAAATAACACCAACAACTCTTGTAGAACTTTAGCGCTTTTGTCTTATTTATTATCAAGACTTATGAAACATGTCTTTCTGAAGAAGTCTTGATAATAAATAAGACGAAAGCGCTAAAGTTCTACAAGAGTTGTTGGTGTTATTTACTATTTTATTGAATGCTTTTATTGTCACGAAGTTCATTTCTTAGTTAAAATTTCTTCTCTTTGTTCAATTTTTTTGAGTGCGGTTAATTTTAGATATATATATATATATATGTGTGTGTGTGTGTGTGTGTGTGTGTGTGTGTGTGTGTGTGTGTGTGTGTGTGTGTGTGTGTATTGGTCCTCTTCAGATAATCGATGTTTCAGAATGTCAAACTGCATATGGTTGAGACTATATGATTGACATTCCAAAATGTCACACTGTTTGTACAGATTGTGTTATGGTACACTGGGGATCAAGGAATTTGCCTATGTATGTATATGTGTATGTGTGTGTGTGTGTGTGTGTGTGTGTGTGTGTGTGTGTGTGTGTGAGTGTGTGTATTTATTTATTTATTCATATTTGTGTGTGTGTGTATTTATTTATATTATTTGTGTGTGTGTGTGTGTGTGTGTGTGTGTGTGTGTGTGTGTGTGTGTGTGTATTTATTTATATTTATATGTGTGTGTGTGTGTGTGTGTGTGTGTGTGTGTGTGTGTGTGTGTGTGTGTGTGTGTATTTATTTATATTATGTGTGTGTGTGTGTGTGTGTGTGTGTGTGTGTGTGTGTGTGTGTGTGTGTGTGTGTGTGTGTGTATATTTATATTATTTCTGAATGATCTGATGATATGTCCAGTATATGTGTAAGTAATAACTTGGCACTTAATCTGTAGTACATAAAATATCTTGTACTGTAAGGTTAAGGAAGTTAGGAAATGACTTTTGTGATGAGTGCCAAAGCCACTAGTCATATGCCAGGTTCAGTAACCTGCAGTCCATGTATCACAGACTAAGCAACATGTATTACATTTGCCCGTATCTTTTTCTGTTTCCTATATTATGAATTACTTTTCCCCATTTGTTTCAGAGGGATGCAGGGACTGTTAGATGTATGCAGATTTTTTATGAATAGAATGGGCTGTGTAATGGCAGCCTATCTACCATAGTTCTGTGATTAAGTTTTTTATCTTTTTTATATTATGGGCAGTTTTGGTATTGTTGTAGTAGTGTATTCAGTATTTGGCTTAAAGCTTAGTTATATATTTTAGCTAGTTTAATGATAATTAGTGTAGTTGTAGTTTTTATAGTTTCAGGTTGACTTGGCAGTAATGTTATTTTTTCCATTTGGATAGTTGCAGTTTGTGTTTTATTTATTTTTATTCTTCCATCTTATGACTTTATGTTTCATTTCTATGTTTGATTTATGTTTGGGGGTTGCATATGTATAACTTGTATTTGTGCAGTCTGTGAAGTTTCCTTTCTTTATTTTTTCAATATGACTGGAACTGTTACAGTATCTGATAAAATGCGCTCTGTGGAAATATTTCCTTAATTATATGGGTAGCATGATGAAAAAAAAATCTTGATAATGTAGGTGGGATGGTGATAATAATACCTGCATACCATCTCAGATAAATATTTTTATCAATCCCCCTTATAAGCAGTGCTGCTGCCTAAATGTCATCATCCCTTTACCAAGCAAGCCTTTTAGTAACTATGGCACTACCCTATCTGTATAGTATTATTCTAAACTGGTAGTACCAACACTCAAGGATGGTCAAGTTGGTGAGCTGAGTAAACTACTGGCTGATTTTTTTTTCAACTAACTTTTTATTTTTCTCATTTACACAGATCATTGATTTTTTGGATGCAGCACTTGACTAATTATGCTCACTTTTATACCTTTACAGCCCCCAACCAAAATTAATAAAAAAAAGCTTCTCCAAGGTTGAAAAGCAATCACTTCCTAAACAGTAACACCTGTTTAAATGAATCAATGGCAGTGTACTACTGAATGAATTCTGGCAACTGGCAATATCATTACTTCACTTCTGCATTGCCATTTGTGCACCTCTAACACCTGCCCCTGGGCAGCTGCTTCCTTCACCCCACCATAGTATATCTCTGTATATACAGATAGATAGACAGATGGATGGATGAATGGATGGATAGAAAGATAGAGATATACATATCTATTTAGAAGGACGTACACAGGTCAGGGACTCACAGCATGGTTGTCAATGGGAGATTTACACAGTACGATCGACAGAAATTGTTGACTTTGTTGGGTCGACCATACAACCTAATTAATATGTATGAGTCAACGTTATTTGTCTCGGAAATCACCGTTCGCGTAAGTGATTTTCGTGTTTTTGATAGTAAACCATAGGGTCTATATTAGTTTCATAGTTTAGTACTAGGCTATCTGCCCTGGGGCATTTATAAGCCTAGCCATAGTGATGTGGCTTTCGCCACCCCATGTAATGGTACAAAAGTGTACAGAATAGATTTAGAATACTGTGCCTCTGTCTAGTAGTGACACAGTGCCCCCTTACATAATAGAATTAGTTTACGTGCCTCTGTCTAGTAGTGACACAGAGATGACCCCAGGGTAAACCTACGATCTCCCATCCTCTCGTCAAGATTTCTCTTGAAGAGAGTCAGTGAAGGGCTCTGCCTAACATGAACTGGGATTCTGTTCCAGAGTATGGGAAGCCTCTGAGTTATAAATCTGTCCCTCCATCATGTCCTATTCATATTTGTGCTGAGGTTTAAATCTTTAGCTCTCGTGGTTCTGATGGATTTGGATTTTTTGAGGTGGAGCATGTCCATCAATTCCTGATTGGACATGGCCTTGTACGTCAGGCACAGATCACCTCTGAGTAGGCGGTGTGCTACTGAATAGAGCTGGAGTTTCTTTAGTCTGGCAGCATATGACATATGTTGGAGACCCTTGATCCTCTTGGTGAGGTACTTTTGGGGTCTCTCCAGCTGTTGCAAGTGCCGGGTGAGGTACATACCAAATGGGGCATTGTACTCAATCATGGGCCTGATAAGGGAGGAGTACAGGGGTACAATGACCTCCGTTGATCTGGATGTGAATCCCTTCATGATAAGGTGGGCAAGGTAGAAAGTCTTTCTAACCACTTTGGCAACGTGGGTGTCAAATGAGAGGTCACTATCGACTTGGGTCCCCAGGTCTCTGATTACTTTTTCCGTACTCAGTGGGTTACTGTTTATGTGATAATTTGTGGGTACTTTGTTTTTCCCAAAGGGGATGACTATACATTTTTTGGCATTTAGTTTAAGGCCATGACTCCGGCACCAGTTGTTTGTTTCAGTGAGGCCTTTCTGTAGGATGTATGTGTCAGCTGGTGTATCGACTATGGCGCCTAGTTTGCAGTCATCTGCGAACTTTGTCAGCCACAATCCTCCCATGTTTGCTTTCACATCTGAGAAATAAATGCCAAACAAGAGGGGTCCCAGGACAGAGCCCTGTGGGACACCACTTGTGACTGGCTTTGAGTCTGACATGGCTCCAGCGATTTTGACTTTATGGGTTCTATCCTTTAGCCAGTTTGCAACCCATCTTGTGACATATGGATTTACATTTAAGCTGTTGAACTTTTCTATGATGCCTGAGTGGGGTATTGTGTCTAAGGCTTTAGCCAAGTCCAGGTAGGCTGTATGGACTGCTTTGCCCTCGTCAATGGCTCGAGTGACTGTTTCAAAAAAGTCAACCAGGTTCAAAAGGCAGGATCTGCCCTTTACAAAGCTGAACTGGGTGGGATCAAGTGTCTGTAGGTCCCCAATGTCTTTGTTTATGAGTTCCATAATGATTCTTTCCATAGCTTTGCAGACCAGGCTGGTTAAGCTTATGGGGCGGTAGTTACCAGGGTCTGTAGAGGTGCCTCCTTTGTGGAGTGGGACCACTGTTGCTGTACGCCAATGTTCAGGTACATATCCTGTAGTAAGGCTAAGGTTAAATAGCATTTTTATGTGCGGGTTTAGCTCCTCTTGGAGTTCACGTAGGATGCAACCCGGGATACTGTCAGGTCCCATTGATGCTGTGTTTTTAGCTTTGCTGAGGGTGGTTCTCACCTGGATATCTGAGATGACAGGGAGGTTACATTCAGCTGGGATAAGTATTTCCTCTTTTGGGGGTGAGGGAGGGGAGAGATTTGCACTGAACCTGTCTGCCAGAATGTTGGCAATATCTGTGGGTTCAGTGTATTTTTTGTCATTGTGAACTAACTCTGAGCATGTCTGAGGGTTTCCACCCTGGTTTCTAACATAGCAGAAGAAGGCCTTGTGGTTATCTTTAGTGTCCATAGCAATTTTTCTCTCAAAGTTGGCCTTGGATGTTTTTATGAGTGAACGTAGCTTTCTACTAGTGCTGATCAGAGATGCCTTCTCTTTATGGGATTTTGCTCTGAAGTGCAGTAGCTTCCTTCTTTTGTTATACAATTTGTTTATGGCTGGGGTCCACCAGACAGGATGCCTGCCCTTGGTGGAGAGGGTCTTGGTTTTATTTGAGATTGCATGATTCATGCATTCTTGGAGATGTCCGTAGAAAGCATTTGTGAAGGATTCAGCATTGTGGGATGTAGTTTCCACTGGCCCAGTGGGCTTAAAGGATACCATCTCAGTCGTAAGAAGTGTAAAGTTGGCTTTTGAGAAGTTTTTCACTGTAGTCTTCTGTGTTGGGGGTGGAGCTGGGATATGTATATCCAGGGTGATAAGTTTGTGGTCAGATCTCACTAGTGAGGGGTATACTTCCGGTGTGGAGCACTTTGTCCCCATGTTTGTGATGATCAGGTCTAGTATATTATCTCCCCTTGTGGGAGAGGAGACTAGCTGTTCCATTGCATTTGAATTTTAGATTCCAGGAACCTTTGGGCTAGGGTGTTACGGCTAGAATAATGCACCTAGTCTATGTTTGGGTAGTTGAAGTCTCCCAATATGATGGTGTTTGGTGAGACATTCATATCCTCCAATGTCTTCAGGAAGGCTGAATGGGGTTCCTGAGATTGGGAGGGTGGTCTGTAACATGCTACCAGTTGTATAGCAGTTTTGCCTACGGTTAGTTGCACCTGGATGGTCTCTGATGCTTCATGTGTTGCCACTAACCTGGAGGTATGGCTGTCCTTGATGAATATGGACACTCCCCCTCCCTTTTTGGTTTGGCCCGAGTTTTGGGGCCGAAAAGCATGATACGAGGTATAGCCTGGTAGTGCTGGGGTGCTCTCAGGAGCCTTGAACCAGGTTTCCATGACTGCACAGACATCGATGTTCTCCATACTGAGGAGTGCTTCGAGAGCCTGCATCTTGAGATTTAGAATTCTGGCGTTGAGCAGCATTACCCTTAATTTTTTTCCATTTTTGTTTTCTAAGGAGGTGGGTTTGTCTTTTGAGCCTTGCCTAAAAAAGGCACTATGGGGGTGGCAAGAGCCTTAGCCAATATCCGGAAGCCCAGTGGTGACAGATGCAAGCCTACCCTTGCGAAGCAGCGTGGCTTGTCCAGCATGTCATCCCAAGCAGACAGACATTGGATCCCCCTAGAATGACACCAGTAATTGAGCCAATTATTAAAGCTGATCATCTTGTCTTTGTATTGTGGCATCATTCTTGTTGAGGGCAATATGCTGCTCAGGGTCAGGGTCATACCAGCCTGGGCTACATAATCAGAGAGCTCCTCTATGTCTCTTTTCATATAGTCCAGGGAGGTACGTCTCAGGTCATTCACGCTGGCATGGACAATGACGGAGTCATATTTGTACTTGCTTTGGAGTGACCTGAGTGCGTGTGTTATGTGGCGGATCCTAGCTCCCGATAGGCAGCTCACCGTTACCCTCTCCTTGTTCAGCCTGGTAAGCGGAACGTCAGTGTGTCTGACTATAGAGTCACCTATTACTAGTGTATCAGGCATAGTGTTTGGCCTTAAGGGCTGTGATTGTTTGACACACTGATTTATTGAAGTATGTGTTGCATGTGTTGTGTTTTGAGGTGGTGGATTTTTGGGTGCCTGCTTTGGGAGCCTCTGTTGTTTTGGTAAGTTTTTTATTAGAGCCTCCGAGTATGTCTTTGTGTTATTATGTGTTTGGTTAGCAGTTGTGGTAGGTCTATGTGGGACTGGGTTTGCTGTGTGTGTGGTTACCCTCTCCTCCTGTCTGGTCTTGCAAATGCTTAAAAAAGCAAACAATGAATAATCAACCCCATGTAAGCGAAAGCTTACAATCTCTAAAGCTCAGAATTGAAAGAATACATAAAGTGTGGGGGCTTCACCCCCCCACACCCCCAGATGTGGAGGGTTGTGCCCCCCACACCCCCCTACTTAAATATATCAATTCCGAGATCACAGTACAGTGCCAAAAACGGCAAAGTAATGGAAGCGGCCAAGCAAATTCTTTCCCTGGGAAAGAATTCGCTTAAAAGCTGCTTTGCTATTTTGCCTTTTCATTGTTTTAAGTTCGGTCATCTAATAGGAACCCAAACTATATATATATATATATATATGTGTGTGTGTGTGTGTATATGTGTGTATATATATATATATATATATATATATATATATATATATATATATATATATATATTCACACACATACATATCTGTATGTATATATTATTCATGCTGTTTAAAATCACAGATTATAATCATATTGTACTATAGTCACTGCATGTTTAGTCAACTCTACTACTGTATGTATGATTTTCTTTTGGTCAGGGTTATGCAACCATGGAGATAATATGCATAATTAGGGGGGCGTGAGGGTGAAGCATCCAGGAATAGCTGGAGGAGAATGTGGAAGTTAAATCACAAGAATCAAGGGATATGATAATATATTTACACCCTAGAGAGGGATTTGGGGGTAAATTGTGTAAAAAGTGCGGAGGAACAACATTACTGCTGGTACACTAAATGGTGAAGAAGGTTGATTTCTCCATTTCCATACAACTCAAACTTTGAAAGTGGAAAGATGAAGGATTATATCAAATCTGAAGGTAAGTGTTGAGCTGTCCTGTGATATCCCCAGTAGCAGTGGTTTAGGATGTGGTTCTCTTTTTCTCTGAGGTATTACAATCTCAGAGTTAGTATACAGAAGTTCAGCGGGTGTTGGAGATTTGCTCCCCACATCGGGAATTGGGGGTTTGTCCCCCTGAAAGCATAAGCTTAAAGGAGAATCATAATGTTCAAGATTCTCTCTTCTGGATTGTGAACCCTTTTGTTGTTTGGTCTGTCAGCACTGGCATTTAAACAGTTGTCATATCACTTCATGTATCATGTGGGTGCAGACAGTGGTGTAATAAGATGGTTAGTGATAGTACTCAGGTCCAAGCACTTGATAATTTAGATGTTAGACAGTAGATACTGAAAAAACAAAGGGTTTATATAATAGACATTTTATCATGGCTCATCTGGATTACTGTATTCTACTAATTTTCTTAGGTGAACATAATCTAGAGGATATGTGTGCTGAAACTGATTAATGGATGTGCCATTTTTTACCATGGTAACATTTATCTGCAGGTATAGTTGATATATGCATTTTCTGATGATTGCTGGTGACTGTTAATTTGTCCCATTCATATATGTTATAATATCACTGAAGACATTACATGCGCAGGCCATGAGGTGACATTTGCAACTTGTAAAATTGAGCTCAGTTTATTCTTTGTGATTATGAGACTGCAGTCATCAGATGTCCTAGCCATAATTAACAAATGTCAAAAGAAAAAGGCTGATAGTTTCACATTATAGAAAATGTGTGGAGGAAGGTACAAGGTCTGTTAAATTTGAACCAGCTAATTGTGTTATATGTACATTTTTATTTTTATTTTTTTTACTGAAGTAGACATACTGTCTTCATATAAAGTTTCATTTCCATCTATGGATGCTCCACTGTTGAAGTATTTTGAGGAGTATTGCATATTATATTACTGCTGTGATAAAAAAGTACTAGATCAGCAAGAATGCCCAAGTTCCCTCCTCTTTTCCTAGCATCTTTTTGGAGTGTGAATGAACTGAATAGATCAGCTTTATTAACTATCCAGAATGTTGCTGAGGCACAGCACTGGTTTGTGCAGACATTTTTAAGTAACAGAACTAAGGATTTGAGGGACATTATGCGAAGATTTGCCAAGAAAAAGAATAGACTTGATAACCGTCTCTTACCGCTGTCTAGTCGTACTTTAACCTCCAGGATGGAAGAGGTGTTTGCTGAAGGTGCAATACCTCAGTCATGTATTGAAGATGAGAAATATGTTGGACTTTAAAGGCCGTTGCACCTACAGTGCAGAAATGTGTATCCTGATATACTGTCTTTGTTTAATTTGCCTTGATTGATCACTGTTACTGTGGTGTATGAATAATCTCTTTGTTTATAGGTTCATAGTTTGTTACTAAACTTGACGAAGGAGACCATCAAGAAACTCAGTCAAATAAACCAGTACTAGTAAAAGACTAACAGTGTACTCCATTAAGTAGATTTTGCATGCATATCCCATGAGAAAATTTCTACTTGGACATTCAGTCATCCAGACTGGTATTAAAAGTTGCCATGGAAGTATTCTGTTTGATATGTAAGAGCAGCCTATGCCAGAAACATCTGGAAATGTTGACATGGCAGAATAGGTAGAGGCCTTAAAATGTTTCTTTACAGATGCATGAGATACTTTGACTTTGTTGGCAGATTAATGTACTAATTCTAGTACACGACTTGCTACTACATAATAAAAATGACAAATATGTATTCATTTAGTATTATAGCTCAACCAAGGATAGGAGGAGGAATCCACATGAGAAGGCTTACATTTCTGAAACTAAACTACCAGTAGATGCATCAAGATTCCTCTCATGAGACAACTAAAGTGCCTATTGTTAAGTTAAACAGAACTGATTCGGAACACAGCTGATATCTGTGCACTGAAAATGTATCCCTCTCATAGGTTCATAGGTAGGTGCCCCTGTCGAGCATAGCGACAGAAGTAATCCCCGGGGTGAATTTCCTATTTCCCATCCACTCATCAAGATTTTTCTTGAAGAGTGCTAATGAGAATCTCTGCTTGACATAGATAGGTAGCTTGTTCCAGAGTATGGGAAGTCTCTGAGACAGGCATCTATCCCTCCAGCATGTTCTGTTTATTGTGGTGACAAGGTTTAGGTCCCTGGAGTGTGTAGCTCAGAGGGATTGGGATTTCTTTAGGTGTAACATGTCCAACAGCTCTGGGTTTGACATAGCTTTGTATGTTAGGCAGAGATCGCCTCGGAGTAGGTGATATGCTATGGAGTACAGTTGGAGACTTTTTGAGATGGTCAGCGTAGGGCATCTGTTTGAGTCCCGTAATTATCTTTGTGAAGTATTTTTGCGGCCTTTCTAGCTGTTGCAGATGTCTTGTGAGGTGTATTCCAAAAGGGCCATTGTACTCAATTATGGGTCTAATGAGAGCCGAGTAGAGGGGAACAATGACGTCTTTTCTCCTGGTTGAGAACCCATTCGTGATGAGGTGTGTCACGTAGAAGGATTTTCTGACTACTGTGGCGATGTGATTGTCAAAGAAGAGACTACTGTCCATCTGAGTCCCAAGCTCTCTTATTACACCTTCGAAGTTAAGTGGACTGCCGCCTATGTGTTAGTTCATGGGTACCGAGTTTTTACCGAAGGGGATGACAGTGCACTTTTTGGCATTGAGCTTGAGGCTGTGGCTCTAACACCAGGCTTCAGTCTCAGGGAGGCCCTTTTGTAGGATGTCCGCATCATTTGGGGACTCGACTATGGCACCTAATTTGCAGTCATCTGTGAACTTCATCAGCCAGAGGCCCTCTGTGTTAGCCTGTACTTCTGAGAAGTAGATGCTGAACATGAGAGGACCCAAGACTGAACCCTGTGGTACTCCACTTGTCACAGCTTTGAAGTCAGATTTGGAATCTGCAACTTTTACAGTTTGGGTTCTGTCATTGAGCCAGTTGGTGACCCATCTTGTGATGTATGGATTTATACCCAGTTCAGTGAGTCTATCTATGATTCCAGAATGGGGGATGATGTTGAAAGCCTTGGCAAAATCAAGATAGGCTGTGTGAACTGCCTTATCCTCGTCTACGGCTTTGGTGACTGTTTCAAAGAAGTCAATCAGGTTCAGGAGGTATGATCTGCCTTTCACAAACCCGAACTGGGTGGGGTCCAGAGTTTGGAGGTTACCAATGCCTTTGTTTATGAATTCCATGATGATATGTTCCATGGCCTTGCAAACCGGGCTCATCAGGCTAATGGGGCAGTAGATCCCGGGATCCGTGGAAGCTCTCCTTTTGTGGAGTGGTATGACTGTTGCTGTGCACCATTCAGTGGGTACAAAACCTGATGTGAGGCTGTGATTGAACATGGTGCTTTGGTGGGGAGCCAGTTCATTCTGAAGTTCATGTAGAATGCAGGCTGGGGTGTTGTCCGGTCCCATGGATGCTGTCTTCTTGGCTTTGGAGAGTGCAGTTTTTTACCTGCTCAGTTGTGATTGCAGGGGCACTGCATTCTTCTGGTATGGATATGGGCCTTTTAGGGGGTGAATGGGGGTAAAGTTGGCACTGAACCTATCAGCCAGGATGTTGGCAATATCAGTTGGTTCCATAATTTTCATTCCATTGTGCTGTAACTCAGAGCAGATCTGGGTGTTGCCACTGAGATTCTTGACATAACTATAGAATGCTTTGTGGTTATCCTTAGAGTCAGTGGCAATCTTGTTTTCATAGCTGGCTTTAGAAGATTTTATGAGGGATCTCAGCTTCCTACCGAGGCTGACTAGGGAGCTCCTCCGCTCATGGGATTTTACTCCCTTTTGCAGCAGTTTCTTCCTTCTGTTGCAGAGTTTGTTTATAGCAGGGGACTACCAGATTGGCTTCCTTTTTTTGGAGGATAGTGTATTGGTTCTGCTAGGGATAGCATGATCCATGCACTTGTGTAAGTGCATATAGAGTGCATTTGTATAAGTTTCGGCAGTCGTAACTGTATTGGCCATCTGCATGGGTGTTGCAAAGTTTGCCACTTCTGTCTTAAGTATAAAGTTGGCTTTGGAGAAATTTGTTACAGTGGTTTCCTTAATGGGGCGTGGGGGCAGGATGTGGATATCTATGGTGATTAGCTTATGGTCGGATCTGACCAAAGAGGAGTTTACTTCAGGTGTGGAACACTGGTCACTCATGTTGGTAATGACCAGGTTTAGGATATTATTGCCCCTGGTAGGGGTGTGGATAAGTTGATCCAGGGCATTGGAGTTAAGGAATTCTAGAAATCGTTGATCAAAGGAGTTGGTACATGAATAGTTTTCCCAGTTAATGGTGGGGAAAGTTGAAATCGCCCATTATTAGGGTGTTTGGTTGATTCCTAATATTTTCCAGTAGTGGTGGTGCTGCGGTAGCGTTGTCACCTCACAGTTAGACGTTGCACATTCGATTCTCAGTTAGAGCATCTTCTGTGTGTCGACATGCGTGAATGGGCATTCCTTCATTGAAGGTTGTGCATTAGGCCCAGCAAGCCAGCATGTAAAACTCTACTGTCAATCATTAGCGGACCGGAGTTCTGCTGTGGTGACCCCTAACTGGGAAAAGCCAAAAGACAGTTTATATCAAGTAAAGAGGAGTGGGAATCCTGGGGCATGGTGTAGGGTCTGTAGCAAGCTACAATATGAATTGAAGTTTTGCCCAGAGTTAGTTGCACTTGGATAATTTTGGATTCATTATGTTGGGCAACTAGCCTGGAGGTGTGGATATCCTTAATGAATATGGACAGACCTCTGCCCTTGGTGTTCCGGTCCTTGTTAGATGGCCGAAAGGTATAGGTTCATAGGTTCATACTAGGCTATCTGCCCTAGGGCATTTATAAGCCTAGCCAGAATGTGTTTGGCTTTTGCCACCCATTTTAAATTAATTTTGCTATGCCCTTTTCTGAGGTTAGTATACTGTGCCTCTGTCTAACAGTGACACAGAAGTGATACCCGGGGTAAACCTACAATCTCCCATCCACTCATCAAGATTCCTCTTGAAGAGAGTCAATGAGGGACTCTGCCTAACCTGGACTGGGATTTTATTCCAGAGTAAAGGGAGCCTCTGGGTTATGAATCTGTCCCTCCAGCATGTCCTATTTATTTCAGTGCTGAGGTTCAAGTCTCTCGAGTGTGTAGCTCGATGGGATTTGGATTTTCTGAGGTGCAGCATGTCCATTAATTCTGGGTTGGACATGGCTTTATACGTCAGGCACAGATCACCTCTGAACAGGCGGTATGCCACTGAGTAGAGCTGGAGTTTCTTTAACCGGGCAGCATATGGCATCTGTTTGAGCCCTTTGATCCTCTTGGTGAGGTACTTTTGGGGTCTTTCCAGTTGCTGCAGGTGTCTGGTAAGGTACATCCCAAAAGGGGCATTGTGCTCAATTATGGGCCTGATGAGGGATGAGTAAAGAGGCACAATGACCTCCCCTGATCTAGATGTGAATCCCTTCATGATTAGGTGGGCTATATAAAATGTTTTTCTAACCACTTTGGCCACATGGTTGTCAAATGAGAGATTGCTATCAACTTGGGTCCCCAGGTCCCTAATTACTTCTTCTGTACTTAATGGATTACCACCTATGTGGTAATTTGTGGGCACTTTGTTTTTGCCAAAGGGGATGACTATATACTTTTTGGCATTTAGCTTGAGGCCATGGCTCTGGCACCAGTTGTCTGTTTCTATGAGGCCCTTTTGGAGGATGCTTGTGTCAGCTGGAGAGTCGATTAAGGCGCCCAGTTTGCAGTCATCTGCGAACTTGGTCAGCCACAGTCCTTCCATGTTGGCCTGTACCTCTGAGAAATATATACCGAACAAGAGAGGTCCCAGGACTGAGCCTTGTGGGACGCCACTTGTAACTGGTTTGGCTCCAGCAATTCTAACCATGTGGGTTCTGTTCTTGAGCCAGTTTGCAACCCATCTAGTGACATAGGGGTTTATATTTAAGCTGGTGAGCTTATCTATAATGCCCAAGTGGGGTATTGTATCGAAGGTAGGCTGTGTGGACCACCTTCCCCTCGTCAATGGCCTTGGTGACTGTTTCAAAGAAATCAACCAGGTTTAAGAGGCAGGATCTGCCCTTAACAAAGCCGAACTGGGTAGGATCCAGTGTCTGTAGGTCCCCAATATCTTTATTTAGGCGGTCCATGATGATCCTTTCCATAGCTTTGCAGACCAAGCTAGTCAGGCTTATGGGGCGATAGTTTCCAGGATCCATTGAGGCACCACCTTTGTAGAGGGGGACCACAGTTGCTGTACGCCACTCTTTGGGTACATATCCTGTAGTAAGGCTGAGATTGAACAGTAGTTTTATGTTTGGGTTTAGCTCTTCTTGGAGTTCATGTAGGACGCAGCCCAGGACACTGTCTGGTCCAATTGATGCTGTATTTTTTGCTTTGGAGAGGGCGGCTCTTACCTGAGCATCTGAGAAGTCAGGGGGGCAGCACTCTGCTGGGATAGATATTTGCCCTTTTGGTGGGGGGGGAGAAATTTGCGCTGAACCTGTCAGCTAGGATGTTGGCAATGTCTGTGGGTTCGGTGTATTTTTTGTCATTTTGGACTAATTCTGAGCATATCTGGGAATTACCACCCAGGTTCCTAACATAACTAAAGAAAGCCTTATGATTATCCTTAGTGTCCTGTGCAATTTTTCTCTCGAAGCTGGCCTTAGACGATTTTATGAGTGCCCGTAGTTTTTTGCTAATACTGATCAGAGATGCCTTCCCTTTTTGGAATTTTGCTCTATCATTTAGTAGCTTCCTCCTTCTATTGTATAGTTTGTTTATGGCTGGGGTCCACCAGACAGGACGTCTGCCTTTGGAGGCATGGTATGAGTTATATCCTGGTAATGCAGAGGTGCTCTCTGGAGTCTTGAACCAGGTTTCAGTCACTGCACAGATATTGATGTTCTCCATTTTAAGGAGTGCCTTGTGTGAGTGCATTTTGAGGTTTAGATTTCTAGCGCTGAGTAGCATTACCCTCAGTTTTTGCTTGTCTCTTTCTGTTACGGTGGTGGGTTTGTCATTTGAACCTTGCCTAAAAGAGGCATTACAGGGGAGGCAAGAGCCTTGGCCAGTATCTGGAATCCCAGGGGCGACAGGTGCAGGCCATCTCTGGCAAAGCATCGTGGCCTGTCGACCATGTCGTCCCAGGCAGACAGATGCTGGATTCCCTTGGAATGACACCAGAAGCTTAGCCAATTGTTGAAGTCAATCATTTTGTCCTTGTACTGAGCGAAGGTATGATGCTACTCAGGGCTAGGATCATACCTGCCTGGATTACAAGATCGGAGAGCTCCTCCATGTCTCTTTTCATGTAGTCAAGGGAGGTATGTCTCAGGTCATTTCATTTACACCAACATGGACAATGACTGAGTCATATTTGTACTTGTTGTGGAGCGACCTGTGTGCATGGGTTATGTGGCGGATCCTGGAACCCAACAGGCAGCTAACAGTAACCTTCTCCTTGTCTGTTCTGGCGAATGAAACATCAGTGTGCCTGACTATAGAGTCCCCTATGACTAATATGTTAGGCACATTGTTTTGCCTTATGGGCTGTGGTTGAGTGGCACACTGGGTCTGTGTGTTATGTGTCTTTTGGGTTGTGTTGAGGGGTGGAGGTTGCTTGCATTTCTGCTTAGGAGGTCTCTGTTGTTTGGGCAGATTCCTCGAAGTAACTTGAGGAAATAAGTACAAAAACTGTTAACCACTAGGAAATGAGAAAGGTTTAGTGCTTCAGTAATTTGTAGCTTATTTAATGCTTACAACAGATCTGAACCAATGCTGAGCACAGAAAAGCAGATATGTGTGCTAAAATTAAGAAACTTGCAAGTTCTAAGGGTAAAACTGAAGAGCAGACTTTATGGCACCAGGAATAGTTTAATATAGCAATAACTGGATTTACCCATAGTTGGTGTGGTTTGGTCATGAGGGCAAAGCCCGAGTGGCCAAACAAAGGCAACCGTGGGTAAATCCAGCATTACCCACACCCACAAGTGGGTTATTGCTATTATACAATGACATTATTTAAGAAAAGAAATAATTACTTTTCTTAAATAATGGCATTGTGTAATGCCTCCTTGCTGTCCTTCCACAGCTGTCTGGTATTCTGCGGCAGTTCTGATGTACTGCGCATGCGTATGCCTACGCAGTACATCAGAGCTGTGGGCAAAAGCAATGGAGCAAGGAAGATCTCCGTTGCTTTTTACAAATTGTTTTGCTATGTTAAATGGGTTTAACATAGCGAGACAGCTTTAAAAAAAGCAACGGAGAATCTCCGTTGCTTTTTTTAAAGCTGTCTCGCTATGTTAAACCCATTTAACATAGTGAGACAGTTTTGAAAAAAGCAACCAAGAAAGCAAGATCTCCGTTGCTTTTTTTAAAGCTGTCTCGCTATGTTAAACTCGTTTAACATAGCGAGACAGTGTGAAGCAATGGTGATCTTGCGTTCTCCGTTGCTGTAAAAAAAGAGTTATAGTAATGGAAAAATTCCGGGCGACCGGACCTTTTTCCATTACTATAACTCTGATTTACAACGTGCACGCTGACCAATCAGCGTGCACATTTCTGAATATTAATGGGGGTCGTTGTATAATCCTAGCTAAGCGGCGCTGCGTAATGTGCAAATCCGCACAAACACAGGTTTTTAAACAGAAAGATGAAAGGGATAATAATAGCCCAAAATGGCTAATAAAACTACAGTTTCTGAGCTGAAACCACTCCTCCAGCAATAGATAGGCTGTTCCTAAGCTCACCACTCTCACTGATGAACAGAGAAGCTTCCCTCTATCTAAGAAAGGTCTGGGCAACACAGGAACTTACAAACAGCCCAGAATTCAGCAAACTCTGAAAACTGAACTTTACTAGATCTGGAAAGGCAGGAAACAAGTAGAGGGATAGGATTTTTATTTATTTATTTTAAAGTTAAAGTAAATACAGGAATAAAAACACTTTTAACACAGAAAATAGGCTATCTCACTTGAGTGTGTAGCCGTTTACAGTTACACAGATGAAAAACACTTAAAAACTATACTTTAAAGTGCAAACAGTATTTGGTATCAAAAAGTTCAGATAAGTAGCAAAGTTAATAAAAAAGCGATTGGAACAATGCAGCCAGCAAAAACAAGCAATACAAAGCAAAACAGCAGTACTTAATCCACTCAGTCTCCTTTTCTCTCTCTGCTGCTGTAGGACTCTGCAAGACAGCCAGCCAGGCTCTTGCTGAGAGTATACACAAGTGCAAACTCACTTCCCCCAGAATCCTAGAAAAGCAGTGGTCATTATTACTCTCATGAGGAGGCAGCTGTTCAGATTAAAAAACTCTTGGAGTCAGATTATCAGTTACCGTAATTGTGTTGCTGGAGGAGTTTGGCCTTTACTGGTATTTAAGACATAACTGGAGTAGCTGGGAGAATGTACAACTGCACATTGGCCCCATGGTGATAGTGACTCCAATGAGGGAAGTTCTATGAGTCTGTCATAGAACTAATAACTGAATTATTTTACAATCCATAAAAGAAAGGGCAAGCACAGTGATTTAGAAATACGCACCAGTGTCCTATACACCATTTACTTTGTCTACATTTGTATAGGATCAGAATGGAGAAGTGGTAGGTGGAAAATCCAAGATGTAGAAACAGAAAAAAATGCACTGTCATATTTTATGTTCTAGATGCAATTTTGAAACTTAAGAGGAAGCAGGACATGGAATTCCCTTCTTAGAACAATCTTGTTCAAAGTCATAACTCAACAGCTTTAACTGTTTAGTGTGTGTGTGTGTGTGTGTGTGTGTGTGTGTGTGTGTGTGTGTGCGTCTGTGTGTGTGTGTTTGGGGGGGGGGGGGTTATCCAGAAAGAGAGACTTGTGCAAAAAACAAATTTTATGTCAAATGCTTAGATAGAGTAGAGGACAAAGCAACATTTGAGCAGTGCAATAACATTCACTAACATTTCAAATTTTACATAAGAGCATGAATAGCCCGTTTTGAAACTAGATGATGAATGGAACGATAAATAAGGAGTCTGTTTTGATTTCTCAAAAAGACATTTACCAGCAACTGATTTACCAACTGCAAATTCCCACTACCCCATTTAACCACTATATAGTACTTAACAAACTTTCAACTTTAAAGTATTTTGCAAGGGGGGTTGCACCTTCCTGCACCCGGATCCCATACCCCCAATCTATCTATATGCTGCCTTCAAGGTTGCAACACCATGGAAAGGAAAACATGTTTATACCACTTTCTTTGAGTTTGTATGACTTTAGATGCAGTATATTTCAAGACTAAGGTCTAGATCAGATCCACCACATTGGGCAAAAAGGTCATGTGACATTCAATTTGATTATATATCACATAGTAATCTACTGGTCACTGATATGCTCATCTGTGGTACATCAGGCATTTTAGGCAAATAAGAGCAAATGCTCAACACAGCATCATAGCTTTTGCCTTGATGTGTATAGAATAAGAGTAGATAGGTGGTGGGCATAAAATCCAAAGAGCAGAAAGAGCAGAAAAATGAATTATCCTATCATAATGTCCCAAGGCAATCTTGCTTACCAAAGAAGGAAAGGGAAGAGATCTCTCTCTTGTTGAGCTCACCTGGGTCACTGATCCTTCTTTTCTTCTGCTGCTACTCTGTTGCATGTTCGTCTCCAGATATGGTCGGGGGCCTGTTTTCATTCCCTCCTTTTGCACAACCACTAAAGTAAACCACAGTAGTAGATTACTTGCCTAAAAGAGAAAACATTATCATTGCAGGAAAACTGCAAGAAACCTTTTGTTTTTCATATGAACTACTATTATTGCTATAATAATAATAATAATAATAATTATTATTACTATTATTATTATTAATGAAGATTTATACTCTGGACTCTAATAATCAAAAATATCCAGATTGACTTAGCAATTACCCTGCCAGTACTTCAAATGTCCACAACAAAAATATAATCCAGAAAACTTGATAGACTCACATAACTATTACTTCTGGAGACTGTTTCAAATCCCCAGTTTAAAAAGCCCTCAATAAGTGAAACCACTGCCCCACTTACAATGATATATGTTCTGCTGAACCAAGTTAGTCCCTTCAAATTGCTACCAAAACAGTGATGTAGTGGTCTTCATTCTAATTATGGTTTTAGGGGCAGCGTCATTTAGTTCTTGGGCCAGATTCAGTAAAGCCTACACTAAGTGTACATGATATGTGTTCAGTAAAATTCTTATCAAATTTTTGTGCTTTCTAGTCACTCAGACAGATTACACTAAGTGTACATGTAGTCTACACTTTGTGGTAACTTTTATGAATTCCTGTAAGTATTTAAAGTTGCAAGAATATCAATAGGAAAACTAAAATTAGGAGGAAGAAGGTGTACATTATGTCTGTGTTGTCTGTTCCTCAGAAGAGTGTACACTTAGTGTAGGCGTTATTGAATCTGGCTCCTGGTCTTTTATTAGTATGTAGTTCTACCTGACACAGACTTTCATGTAACCCCACCTCTTTTTTTCCATTCTCTGCTTGCTAAAAGCTCAGGCGCTTGACACTGAATGGGTGTGATACAGCATTTCCAATAACATGGTTAGCCAGTGCAGTCCCTTCTTATTTATTTGGAACAGCATTAATATGGCCATGCACTCTGAACTTCAAGCTTGGAATATGCTCAAACATTAGCATTTCATTTTTTTCTGGATGTTTTACATGTTTAAAGTACTAAACATACAATGTAACATGCATTAACTATATTAAATGAATTGCAGTCTAAATAATATTTAAAAGTATATTGGTTATGCATGACAGGATGTTTAAATATATCCAAACCATTCATATAGGTATGCATATCACAGGTAAAACAGTTACATTTTCCCTTTTCACAATCAGTATTTTGTATAACCTCCGTCATAATTCTAAAAATTGCTTCACTGTCTTTTTATTTTCTTCTAACAGGCAAATATGGTAGCTCAATCTAGCACAGGACAATAAGTTAAAGTATTTTGAAATTTTTAATATCTTTTTTTTGGTGTCTACACACCCACTGACCATCAATCCTCCTACATTCAGATTTGAG
>NC_056742.1:118260173-118285173 GCF_019279795.1 Protopterus annectens | reverse complement strand
CTTTTTTCTAAATTCATTATGAATCAAGTTTATTGACAAATAGAAATACTTAATTATAATCATAAACATATTGAAAGGAAAGTTAGCATACACCTGTTTTATCTTTTGATATGTCATCTGAACTGTTTATTACAAGATTTACCACATGTTGTTGCTCTCTTGGATGAAATTCTAATTACTGGGGCACTTAAAAAGGAGCATTTACAGAATGTAGACAAATCATTGAAAATATTTAAAGATGTAAGTTTGCATTTTAAAAGAAACAAACATTTTTTGGAAAAATGCACTACATAGAACATGTAGCAGATTTTCATGACCTACCTACTGCACAGCCTAATGTAAAAACTATAATGGAGGTTCCAGCTCCTCCAAAATGTATATTTGGGTTACTATATTTTTGCAACCAAATCTTGCCAAATTTTACAATCTTGTCAACCTTTTTGCATTATTTGTTGTGTAAAGATATACAACAGATGTGGGGAAATGAACACAAATTAAAAACAATTAGCATTTTAAAAGCCTAAAACCATGCAAAAGTCTTCTGAAATACTTAATTCACTATTTAGCTGATAAAGGGGCTATCCTTTTATGTGCTGTTTCATCTTACAGTATAAGGGCTGTTCTTTCACATACAATACTTTATGGTGTGATGAAACTGCTTTTATGAAGTTATTTAGCAAAAGTAGTAACAACTAGGAAAAGGTTTGGCATCAATTTTTAGAAACTGAGTATTTCAGAAAGATTTCACAAATATTTGCATGATCACATTTTTCAATAAAAAACACTGTGAAACTCAGAAAGAAGTGATTTGTGGTTTTAACATTTAAATAGTCTTCTTAAGTATACAAATCAAGTACATAAAACATATTTATATCATTCAGTGAAATTGCCTAACCAATAAAAACACATAATCTAATACATCCTTAAAAAAAAAAAAAATATATATATATATATATATATATATATATATATATATATGAAATCACATTTTTACTGTATTCTACAGAAAAAAAAAACAGTAAAGTTATTTTTTCCATCCAAATGTAAAGTACAAGTTCTGCTGAGATCATACAGGTTTAATACTGTTTACAGGTTGGGAACGTATCATGATAATGCGGATGCACTAGGTAGGTTAGTTAGGTAAGTACGGATGTCAGATATTCTAAACAATGTACTGGTACATGCTGAGCAAAATTTAGACTAGGCTACTAAAAATAAACTATGAGACAAGTCTACCGATTTAAGTGTAACAAAACACTAGGTTTATATTGTGTATTATAGGATGGAAGCCTTTAATTTAATTTATTTTTTTCATCTGATAGTCAGCTTGGTGTTTTGTTTCATTTAAGGACTACCAAAATGTAACTTTCTCAATGGTTAATGAATATGTCTTGAAAAGTTTGGTTTAAACTAAAGGAAAGTATATGGTGTCTGTGGCTATTACATATTCTCCAGAATAATAATCCTTTTATAAGGCCATTCTGTCATGCTAAAATTGTTTAATCAAGCTCATCCTGGCAGCTAGAACAGAGGAATAAAGCTCTGAACTATTGCTGAACTGCTTCCTGTGCTCATGGTGCCTTGTCTGATTCTTTCTACCTTAATTTTCCTACTGTGTGATTGTCAGCAAGCCACTTAAACAGAAAGTACTCCTGGATCACTCCTAAAAAAGAACAATTTGTCCAGTGGGCTTACCCAATCAACAAGTAGCTAAAAAAACAGAGGCTTAGCCAGGGTGGCGGAGGCTAGATGGCTGACAGCAGCTAAATTTTAGAACACTTTAAACTCTCTATAAATTTAAAAAGGATTATTAACCAAGAAATTTTAGTCAAAAAAGTTATAACTCTGCTATCTGACATGACTAAATGTTATATATGTTGACATCAGTCTTTGAATGGCTTGTTTTACTTATTTGGCAAAAACAGCTTTGGATTTGTTAATTGGTTACAATGACATGTTTTACAGGAAATACTAACTAAAAAAATGTCTGCGAAGATTTGCAATTTTTTTTTACATTATTTGTGGTAAAAAAAAGCTTGTACTTCGACTTTCTTAGTAAAATTGCATTTCTCAGCTTGAAGTGAAGCTTTTCTTACCTCTACACACTTTGAGGGACATTTTCCTTCATGCTGTATCATTCCTGAAGTCTGTGAAGTTTCCTGGGCATCCCATTTTAGTGTAAAACACAGGAAATGAGGGGAACCATTTCTGTCATACACGGTACCACTAGTCCTGATGAACTGTTTTTGTTGTGTTTTAACTGAAACATTTAGAAACAATTAATGAATAATTATTTGGTCTGTGAAAAATTATTTAACTTTTATCTTCATGAATTTATACAAGTGAGCAAACTTTGTTAGAAGTTTGGTGTACTACTGGCCATTTCTTTTATTAAATATAAGCTGGTTTTGCTTAGGAATGATTCTCCCATTTCCCTTAGTTCTTCTAGAAACACTTGTCACTAGTTATCAATATAATTAGAAGACAATTATTTGATTGTATAGAACTGTCATTAAACTGACATTTACATATGAGCCTCATAATCATAAATATGGAACACTGTGCAAAAACACTGCTTTGTACTGCCTTTTAAAGTTAACACTAGTTAAACTGAGAGCCACACTCAGCTGCTGTATATAATACTGCACTAATAAGTTGTTTCAGTCTAGTATTCATGTTATTAAACATATTGCATCATAGTTAAGGTATATCTTGATAGATGTTATTTTATAAAGACGTTACCTTTTTTTTTTAGTTTTCCCTAATTGTTCTGATATAACCAAGAACTAAAGTTTATATTTACCCATAAGTTAAACTTAAAATAGTGATACTTGTATTCAGAAACTCAATTATATGTTTTATTAATGCACCCCCTCCCCACCCATATTTTTTTCTTTTTCTTTTCATCTTGCCATTGCCTTTACTTTCACTGATTATTAATCAACTACTATTTAATAGATCATTAATTTTACTGGATTGTAAATAATTTTAATGAAAGTTCAATACATGCATATTATATATATATATATATATATATATATATATATATATCATATATATATATATATATATATATATATATATATATATATATATCATAGATTTGAGTTATCACAGTCTGCATTTCAAAAAGAAGAGGACGTCAGAACGGGATATGTATAAATATCAATGGGAAACCCAGTGACCTGGATGGAACAAGATTCCCCTAAGATGACTGTATAGTCAGTTCTCATTTCTATATTTACTATGTATTAGAAGCATGTTCCAATATGCCTCCCATTCCTTAAGTAAACTAATGATACTATACAGACTCTTGTTTCACCTATAGGAGTCATACAACAGTAATGATAACTCTGGTAAATACCTTACTTCAAGGATTAGTGATTGATAATGGATAATAATCCGTCATCTAAGGGTTTACTTATCTTCATTTGTATTTGGCTTGAAATATAGACTTTGGTAACCATAGCTTGCTTTGTAGATATGTTTTAATATTAATTCTTCCTCTACTTTTTCAAAATCATTTGATAGTGAGGAGACATTATTTAGCCACTATTACTATTAGTTTAGAAGATTCTATTTAAAACTAAAAAGTTTCTTTTTACTACATGCAATCTGTAACATTCTGATTTAGAATAATTTCTTTAGTGTAAATAAACTTAACCTAACTTATATGTAAACACAAAGAATAGTGGATCTAAGTTTACTCAAAGTCTCATACAAAGTCTTTTTCACAGATTCAGTCAGTATTTCATAAACTAAACTTCTTTTATATTCAGATAGAGTAGTTCTAATGTAATGTTGGCATGGCCGGTATAGTTACAGAATATAATTTGATGGATCATAGTATGTTTATCAGACTAGGAATTTTTATTTTTTTTGAATTAATGCTTTCCTATAGGCTTGAAATCACAATTTTTACCTTAAAATAAATATTCTTTCACTCTCCATTTATTTTATACCTAGTTGCTAAAAATATTAACTTGTTACACATAAAGTGTTTTTGGATTACAACAGAAAATTTTAATTATATTCTTACAAACTCATTCACGTAATTCCATGACACCAACCTTAACATCTCTAAATATCATGGATTGAATAAGCCAAGGAAAAGATCTAATTTGTTAAAATACTTGAATAATAACAAGCCACAAGTCCATAAGTTGTGTTTCCTGCAGGAAACCCATTTTAAAACAAATGAAAAAAAAACATTTGGAATCCTGGTAATTACATAACACTTGCTCACTCAACTTATAAAACAAAGAAGAGGGAAGTCATGACCTTATGGAAAAAAGTGCTGTAAATCCTCATGTAATATATAAATATGAAGACCCAGATGGACTATTAGCCATTCTTATTCTAAAATGTAATCCTAGAATTTGGACCTTAGTAAACCTTTACTGGTTCCCAAGGTTAGGAATTAAAACTGCTAAAAAAATCTTGATCTTATCACAAATACATATAAGGGTAATCTTATACTGGGGGGAGACGTCAACTGCATCATAGATAATTCTGATACTTCAAATAACCATCTACTTAGGCTCACTTCTAGCACATAACTCTTTAAAAAATGGTCTGACTCACTTAACTTATATGATACTTTCAACTCTAAGGATTCTACCTCTTTATGATTTTCCCATATGGACCATAGATTTAGGACTCAAACAAGAATAGACAGAATATCAGTCTCTAATGACTTAAAACTGAACATTTCATCTTTCACAATTCTCTCATGCCCTAGCTCTGACCAAGATGCACTTACATTTTAAACAGATTACAAAAGGTTGATACTTATAACCAGGATACCAGCTTAAATAACCAAAATTAAAGATTTTAAATCTTGGTTCTTATCAGAATTGCAATTCTTTTGGATACCAGCTTAAATAACCAACATTAATGATTTTAAATCTTGGCTCATCAGAATTACAATTATTTCTAGAGATAAATTATACACCTGAGTCTAACATAATCATGGTTTGGGATGAGTTAAAAGCCTATATATTTAGTGAAACTATCA
The DNA here is from genome assembly GCF_019279795.1 of Protopterus annectens. Taxonomy (NCBI): domain Eukaryota; kingdom Metazoa; phylum Chordata; order Ceratodontiformes; family Protopteridae; genus Protopterus; species Protopterus annectens. The sequence goes on along the minus strand of NC_056742.1, from coordinate 118,280,156 downwards.
CGTGGGTTAAAACTAAATTGAAAGAATGGGACTTAGAACTTCAGACTATATAATCTCAACTTCTAACACTTAAAACAAATGCTACTCATCATTCCTTCGATGGAAAAAAGAAAATAGAAGAACTAAATAAAAAAAATACTCAGACATCCTAACTCATAAAACCAATTTGGCTCTGGAAAATTTTAAATTAAACTCTTATGTTTTAATATTGAAACATATGCATAATCTAGCAGTAAGAATTAAGATTCAATCCAGTTCAAATATTTTGTAGAACTATTACATGAAGGTACCAACAAAACTGTATCTGATATAGATGATATCCTTGATGCCTTCAAACACCATAAGACCAGTCATTACAAAACTAATAATTCAGAAAGCAACTCCTTCAAAATTGATCTTTCTTCTCTCAACTGAAAAAAAATTCCTGGGAATCTAAAATCAGAAATAGAAACACAAATATCATTAAATGAAATAAAGGAAAAAAATCAAAAAGCTTAACTGTAACAAAGCCCCAGGAATTGATAGTATAATTATAGAACTATATAAATGATTTCCTTCAACCATCATCTAGTTTTATCACAAAACCTTACTTGAAGTACAAACACAAAATAACATGCCTCCCTCTTGGAGGTACTCACTGATCACCCCCATAATAAATGCTGATACAGATTCTCGATATTGTAGTTCTTATAGGCCATTTCTTTTTTAAGCAAAGACTAAAGTCTTCATGTCCATTTTTGCTGACAGAATCAAAGTCCCATAATCTCATACTATTAATGATGATCAAATGGGTTTTATTTACAAGAGACACATTTATGACAGTATTAGAAGAGTTCTAACTCTCATTAAGTTTTTAAACAGAGACAATGAAGAAGCTCTACTGGATAGCTTAGACATCTAGAAAGCTTTTGATTCTCTTAACTGTGACTATCTCTTTAGTGTTTTGTAACTATTTGAATTCCTGTCTTCCTTTGTCTTCTTTTGTCACTCCTGAAAAGTATATACATTAACAACCAGCCTATACTAAACTAGGTCCTTTTTCATCAGAATTTATTCCCATAACAAAAGGCACCAAGCAAGACTGTCCCTTATCTCCCATCTTATTTGGTATTATTATTGAAATCGTTGCTGCTCTTGTGAAAAATAACCCAAAGATCATAGGTATTGACATATGTAATCACTACCATTCTAAGGTGATGTTCTTTGCTGATGACATTCTTCTTACTTTATCTAATTCAACAACTGTCTTACAAGAATTTGACTCTGTAATGAACATCTTGCAGGGAATCTCTCTTCACTTTAATAAACTTAAATCTAAACAAATATTACAAAATGGAAAAAAAAACACTCAATCCTTCAAACAACATATCATTGGTAAGCAAACTAGTTCCTTTGAATATTTAGGTATAGTATTATGTAGCTCAATAGAAAAGATGATTTATTCTAATTATAAAAATATTATAAATTTGATAAATTATTATTCTCTAAAATGGAATAACATTAATTTTTTTTCAGGCTAGGTTACAGTTAATTAAGATGACTCTCTTGCCAAAAATCCTAAATATAGCTAAAACTCTATATTTTACATGGAGTCAATTCAATAAAGATATAAACAAATTATTATTAAATTTCTATGGTACATTAACAGAAATGGAATTGCATATCGTTATCATATTTGACCACTGGATTAGGGTGGAATAAAATTTCATGATATTGAAACGTATATCAGAGAATCAATATTCAAGGTTATTATAAATGGGCTGATCCACATTATAATTCCCACTGGAAATCCCTTCACCTTACAAAATTAGTAATAGCAAAAAAATTAAAACTTTAGGCTCTGTCATTCTGTTACCATCATTCCTGTTTGCCACTACTAATTTTATTCAAGTCCCACCACTGTACAGTCCGTAAACACCTCATTTGCCTTGAACGAATCGGCTACCGCACTTGCTCTCAGCTAATCATAGTACACAAACCAGAAAAATTTCCAGGCTCACAAGATATCATTCATCATTTAACCTCCGGCCAGAACCCATCAGTCAAATCGTAAATTATTCCTCACAATACCCAAGTCACACAGCTCATTTGATAACATTTTATACTCTAATTACATTGTTAAACTACATTGCCAAACTATCTACTCCTAAGTGATACATTGGCAAACTTCAGATCCCCACCAAACCCAGTTAAGTCCACTGAATACATATACACATACACCACCACACTATGCTAACAGGTTAATAGCTACACAGATGCAGCTGTACCCTGTAGGAAAAAGTACAGGGCAAACCTCAGAAACAAACCCACAAGGAGGAACCATAATATCAACAAGATTTACAATAAAAGGAATAGAATTTTGACCAAACGTAGGAAGAGTAATTCCCAGAATGATAGAGCCCTCATCACTTATATAAACAAACAACTCAGGAGCGTAATAAAATCCATCAAAACCAAGTATGAAGGTAAAATAGCTTATGTTTGTAATCTCAAAACCATAATAGAGAAATGCATTGAGCTGATTGTGAACAATGTTACCTACACTGAGACTGATAAATTCAGCTTTAATGTCACCCCTCTTTGTCCACCATCTGTCCCCTCAAGATATACTTGAACCTGGCATGCCTCAAGCTATTTCACATGATTAAGTCCTAAAAGAGCAATCAAAAGCTAGAAATAGTGCATCAATGGGTCCTTACAATATTCCTGGGTGCATCTTAAATAGCATGAGGCATCATTGACCTGTCCCCCATCACACTGCTTGACCTCAGCATTCATACAGGTCTGTACCAAGTAAATTCAGAAAAGCCCACCTGGACCTCTTTAATGCAATATCAGCTTTTAAAAGCTAATATTGCACTTCTGGTCAAACCTGAGTGCTATAGCACTCCAGGTATAATCCAAACTGTAGCAAACTGCATGCATGCAGGGTATAAGTTGTAGCAAAGTTGCTACATTTGTAGCAAGTTGCTAGGTCAAACCACTTATATACTGTTAAATGAAAATTGTTAACAAATTAATTAATAATTAGTTGAATGCCTTAAAGACATACACACACTAATATACAATATCTAATCTATATAAACATATGTCCTCCTATACCTGGGAGGCCTTTGCCTTTAAAACATGTTTAACTGTAATTTAGTCATTTAAACCTGGGAACACATTAGATTTTAACCTTAGCTACCATTTCAATTCTTTATTTAATAACATATTTCTCAAGTCGCCCCCTCTGGGGTTCCTTTTACTCACCTCCAAAATCCCAAATTTAAAATTAACAAAGTTCACACAAGTTACTGAATGTTTGAAAAGTGCACTAGTTTCTCTTTTCATTTTGATGTCATGGAGGTGTTCATACATTCTGTATTTTAAAGTCATTTCCATCTTACCGACGTAATATGCTGAACAACCTCCACAATTAGCCAGGTATATTAACATTTTGGTATTGCAGTTACCATTACAAAAAATACTTTGCTCCCTAGTCTGTTTTACTTTGTTAGTGAGTCGGCCCTTTTAATATATGAACACTACCAAAAAAAATCACTTTAGGAGCCAGTGAACATAAACCAATTAAAAACAAAAATAGTTCACTTTGCAAAAAAGGACCCCAAGCTGTATTAGCATAAAAAAATGTTTAATCTCTGCTTTTATACAAACACTTCATCAGAAAAATCTGATCAAACAATACGACTGATTTATATATACTGATCAGTTAACAACAATCAACAATTTTAACCCTTTAGTTTCCTTCTTGCTAAAAAAAAAATTCTGTTAACATGTCCATTCAAACCAGGGGGAACTTCAGCACACAAACTTATTTGCCAACAAACTTCTCTATTCAGTATAATTTCTGAAGTTACCCCCTCTTCTATCTATTGTTACTTTTTCAAGAACTGTAAACAAGAACTTACTAAAATTCTTACATATTTTTGAGTGCTTGTAAAGCTCAACGTTTACATCCATATTCTTAACAGCCCTTACATGTTCTTGAAAACTGTCTTTCAGCCTTCTTGTAGTCATACCTACATAGAATGAATCACAGGCTGAGCACAGGGCAAGATAAACCACTCCAGAAGTATTGCAACTATACATTTCCTTAAAATAGATGTTGTAATTTAAATGGGGCAAAATCACAAAAGCACCTTTGTGTATGAATCTACAGCTGAAACAACCATTACACTTATATGTCCCTTTGTTTTTACTACTAAAAGCAATGGAAATTCTAGTATCTGATTTTTCAAGCATTTGTTTAATACTACGTGTTTTAATATTAACAAATTGTGGTTTATTTCCCAAAGCCTGACTTAACTCTCTGACTGTTAATAATCTGCCAGTTTTGTGTTATAATAGTCTTGATGTTACATGTGTCTACTGACATTTCTAAACAACACCGAGGAAAATCCCTGAGAATATCCTCTTCATTTAATAATCTAGGTAGTCCATTCTGTAAAATAGGTGGAAACAGAGTCTTCCTTTTACTGGAGACTTCAGTGGCAGCCTGATGTAATAATTCTATTGGGTATCCCCTTTCCACAAATAGTTGAGTAATAAACTTCAGTTCTGTTTGGAAGACACTATCATTACTAATCATACGTGATGCCCTTATAAATTGCCCTCTAGGAATGTTATGCTTCATGTAAGTAGGATGGTTGCTAGTCCAATGTAAGTAGCTATTAGAAAATGTTTCTTTTCTAAAAATGTTACTGTTGAAACTACCACTCAAAGGATCCCAGGTAAGTTCAATGTCCAAAAAATTAACTTTGTGACCTACACAACCTAACGTAAAAGACAAGAACTCAGAAGTACTATTCAAACTACTTATGAAAGCTTCAACATTAAATTGACCCTTTATAATAAAAAACAGGTCATCTACAAACCTGTTATAAAATAAAATGTCAATGTAACCTATAATACTCGGTAACTGTTCACATTCCCACCATCCTAGTACCAAACTCGCATATGCTGGGGCTACACTAGCCCCCATCGCAACACCCTTGTTTTGTTTATATATTTGTCATGAAAAAAGAAAAAAATTGTTGTTCAATACCATTTCTAACAAATTACAGTTAATATTTACTTGTTCAGTTGACATGTCACTATATTTGCTTAAATAACTTCTAATACTTTACTTTCAATTCCTTCCACAGTGGGAATGGAGATAAACAAGGAGACTATGTCCACTGTAACTAAAGTAAAAACTTCTCCATCACCAGGCATATTTTTCAAGTCGCCCCCTCTGGGGTTCCTTTTAATCACCTCCAAAATCCCAAATTTAAAATTAACAAAAGTCAAAAACAAAACCACCAATAGCTGAGTAAGTGTGTCTAATAAATCAAAGTATTTGAAAAAATAGAACAAAGACACAACAGTGGCTGCAGCTTCCAGTGTAGAAAACTTTACTTGTAAATTCACTTTCTGCCATTCTAACAATAACACATTGTCACCTTTGGTGTGTGACGGCATTTTCAAGATTTGTAAACCCCATGACACTATATTCTCGGCTTGACATGCCTCAAGATGAAACCTTTGAAATTGGCTTCTCTTGAGTATGTATAAGAGTTTCTCCAAGGCAAAAAGTTGTGTTTTCAAATGAATTATATCCACAGCTTCCTCAGTATCATTCTCTTCAGAAATGACACAATTAATTAAAGGATTAGTTCTCAATGAGAAGGTTTGTAAAAAACTGTTAAATCTCTTACCGGCTATACAGGAAGTATTAGAGTCACAGTCCAACTAAATAATCTTATCACTTTCAACTCTTTCAGCCATTATACTGAGCCAAGTGGTAGCAAACACAAATAAAACCAAAGTCAAAAACAAAACCACCAATAGCTGAGTAAGTATGTCTAATAAATCAAAGTATTTCAAAAAATAGAAAAAAAGACAACAGCGGCTGCAGCTTCTAGTGTAGAAAACACTACTATGGTCACAAAACACAAGTGTTTTCACAGGATTTACTTCATCAGGTATAAAGCACATTAAAAACACACCCTTTAAATACACTCTAAAATCACATGAGAGCCTCCATTAAGCAAAGCCTAAAATTTAAAGACAAACCACATATAAACATACTATAAAAAATGAAATGCAAAAATAGATATACATCTTATATAATATATGACAAATAAAAATATACATATATTCATTGAACATAATCTATCTCCTAAGGGGTCTGGACCTTAACTTAGGTCTAAGAGGGATACACTCATTTAATCCACTCCCTGTGTCACCTCTCATCCTGACATTCCACGTGGATTCTAATTCCTCAGTTCTCAAACATATATCACCCATCCTAGCATTTTCATATACTCTCCCTATCGCTAAGAACTTAAAGGCATGAGTAGAATCTGTGTTAATAACATGCTTAGCAAGGGCATTTACTTTGTTTTTCTTACCAATATTGTATATATACTCCCTTATGCATTGCTTAAAAGACCTATCAGTCTTACCAGTATAAAATCTTTTACACTGAATGCAATGGGCAAGATATACTATGTATTCAGTTTCATAAGTAGCTGACACATTAAAGGTGTTGCTTGCTAAGCATGTTATTAACACAGATTCTACTCATACCTTTAAGACACGAGTGACATCAGGCTGAAAAATACCACCGATGCTCTATTTCAACATACAACAAATTATCCTGATCATAGTTTTCAGTTCATGGCATTGGAAGTTTTAAATGAAAACCTAAGACTAGAAGATCTGTGTAATATGACAGAATTGGCAGAAATAAGATGGATTGCTGATCTATAAGCAGATCAAGCCCCAGGACTAAATGGAGTGGTACCTTTAAGACCAGTGTTATGAGGGCGCAAACTCAGGAAGAGATTCTGATTGGTGTAGCCTTATTTCCTTATTATCCTGATCATAGTTTTCAGTTCATGGCATTGGAAGTTTTAAATGAAAACCTAAGACTAGAAGATCTGTGTAATATGACAGAATTGGCAGAAATAAGATGGATTGCTGATCTATAAGCAGATCAAGCCCCAGGACTAAATGGAGTGGTACCTTTAAGACCAGTGTTATGAGGGCGCAAACTCAGGAAGAGATTCTGATTGGTGTAGCCTTATTTAAAATTAGCTCCAGCACAGAATGTGTTTTATAGATCTGAAGAAGGTGTTTTGCCAAAAAGCTTATCTTGTTTACTCTAAAAAAAGATCTTGGTTGTTGTAGTTTGAATGTTTTACATTCTATTTTATTAAAGATATTCCGCTGTGCTGGACCAGCTTTCTTTTTACTTATTTGTCATGCCACAAAATTATGTATTTCCATCCTCCACATGAAGTGTACTTCAACTCTCCCAAGCTTTAAATTTCTACTTAAAAAACATTTCTCCCAAGCCTGGCTACTCCAGCCATATTCCTTAGCAGCACTAACTTATTTACCAAATATCTAACTTACTCCTGCTTCACTCTTTCTTTTCAACTTACTCCTGGTTCCCTCCTTCTTCTCAACTTACAACCAAACTACTTAGCAACCTTTTCCTCCAGTTAACTTCAGTACTCAGTGTCACAACAGTTCTACCCAATGTTAATGTAAGGTATTCTGTTACTTCAGCTTCTCAATAGGAGATTTATAGAACATATACAGTTATTATCTTAAGCTTTCTATATCATCTATATGTAACTGAAATGTATGCTATACATTTTAACTGCTATATCATACACTTTATGTTGTTCTCTTTTTTAACTTTGCCTTTGCTATAGATTTTTGTACTGGATTTTATATAAAATCTCTGTAAAATGCATCTTAATGTGAAGCTTTCCGCCCAAGGCTTCTGCTGAAAATGGCTATGCTAGTCATCCTAGTCTGACTATTCCAGTAAACATATACTAAATAAATAAAATAAAAATAAAATCTGTGTTACAGTTAAACTTGTATATAAATTATAGTACTACTTAAACTATTCTTGATTTTAGGCCTTTGTTCCCTCCACCCCACACTTCATTATTTTTTGTTTTCTCCCTTATCCTGTGGCAAAGTATGCTGTCAAAAATATGTGGCAAATCACACTGACCTCAAACTACTGCCAATGGAAACCTCTGCTTCTCACATCACACCATGCCTACCCCACGTATTATTCATGCTACACTTGAATATTGTAAAATTTCATGCAAAAGTCAAGTGTAAAGTGACTTCAGTAGTTATGTCAAATGCAACACCTGTCCCCTAGGTTACTCGCTGCTCCATGGGTGCGTTTTCCTTAAACAGGGGCACCTTGGGACATTTAAATGTATATTTATTCATTGTTAGAGCAAAGAAATGGCATGTTTCATTGTTCTAAACATAAATAAATAAATAATTGCAGGAAAGCACCCCTGGAAGAATGGCATCCTAGATGGATGATTAGTTTGCATATCCATAAGGCTGGCTCTGCCGATGTGGGATGGGAGGTTGTTATAATGGTTAAGGTGTTTACCTTACAGACACAAGGTGCAGGATTTGATTCTCATAGGTTCATAGGCTGGTACTAGGCCATCGGCCCTAGGGCCTATACAAGTCTAGCCATAACAATTTCCTGGCTATTTCTTCCCACAGTGTTTACTTCCCTGGACCCCTGTCTAGCAGGGCGACTCATGTGATTCCCCGGGGTGAATTTCCTATCTTCCATCCAATCATCAAGGTTCCTTTTGAAGAGGGCCAAAGATGTATGTGGTAATTGGCTAGGCTCAAAGTGGCCCACTAGGGCAGTTAGTCTAATACTAATCTGGGAACCTATGAAACACAGCACTCATTATACTGATATTAGAAATGTAAGTGTTGCTCTTGTGAAGTCTAGTAATGATGGAGTGCCACTTGTCCATTTGCATTTGTGAGGTCGCCTTTCTTTTTTTTTTTCCCATTGAAAGTTTTGACAGCAAAAGTATGGTGAATCAAATGGTTACGTTTAACACATCTGTCATACAAAAGAACGGACCTCAGTATTTAGGGGAATGAATGCATTTCATTTCTCCTTATAATTTCTGTTTTGGTCATTTTGCTAGATATATGGCCTTTCTGAATATGAGTAGGACAAATGCATAAAATGCACATCTAGATGATGAGACATTGTAGCCTGAGTTCTCTTGTAGGGAAAATTATTTTTTTTTTTTTACCTTGTTCTTCCTTCTGAAGTGTCTGTGTCTACAAGTCTGTCAGACTGTATTCATCTAGGATTAAGGCCCATTGCAATTTTATACAGACAGATTTACATACAATAGCCAGTTTTTTCCACAGCAGTTTGGCTCATTTGCATTTCTTCATTCACTCAGAAACATTTTGTTTTCCAAAGAAAGAAAGACATTGTTTTATCTTCATTAGTACTACATTTTAAGTGATATCTTTATAGTCCTACGCCTCCAAACACCACTGGTTTTCTAGCCTCTGTACATAGGTTCATATGTAAGTAATAGGTAGCTGCCCTTGCTAATTTCCCTTTTTGGGCTCAAAATAACCTATCCCATGGTTATAGATTGGCTTACCCATCGCATGGTTGATTATATATCACCTCTAATGAGAATAACTGGGGTCATAGCATAGATAATTGGAGGGATCTATTCAAAGGATAAAGCATTTAGGAGCTGACTCTGTCCATTAGTAGTACGGGGAACAGCACTGAACTCTGCAGTCCTTCACCGCTTCTACAGCTCTCTTCCACTGCTGAAGTTTCATGGCATGACAAGTTGAGGGCTGTAAACATATAGCTACACAGCTGAATGGCGCCAGGGGAAGTTTTATATTTCAAACCTATTAAGGTGTCCAGACAGCCCTCTTGTCTTAACCTCGTGATTTGAGCATGTGAATGCTAATACACACACACACACACACACACACACACTACGGACACCAATTAGACTAAGATATAGAAAAGTACTCTTATATTGCTGTATATCTATGTCCTGTCAGATATGACTTCTGAAGATATAAAGACAGTTCTACCCTATTTTGACAGAATGGCACAGCTTGTCTTGGAAATGTCATCCTGCCCCTTCCAGCTGTCTCAGCAGGGACCAGTCTGGTTCACCATCATCCTCATCATCCTGTGCCCTGTCCTCACTCTACACTTGTAGCCCCTCATTAATGACTGAAATTATCATGTAAATCCAACTTGGCAGCTATAATAATAATAATAATAATAATAATTTGTTAACTATGTTACTCCACTGGATACCTATTCAGGGGGATCTAAGAACACTGCTTGGTTAAGTAACTTGCTTACAGTCCCATGTAATGCAAGATGGAATTTGTGATACTTAAACATGGAAGCACAGGATGAAGCAGATTAACAACCTATACACTTAGCCTTCTGAACTAAACTACCATGCCTTTATTTCTGTTAAATATTAATAAATGTCAAATCAAAACACATCTTTGTGTTTAATGTACATAATTTGCAAGCAGAGTTGCACTCACATGTGACATTCAGATAATTTGATTTAATTCTAGAAAGCAAACCAGCAGTAATGATAGTTTTGGATGCTGAAATACATAATGAGGAACATTACTAGAATAAATCTCCAAAATACTGGCATCTCCTCTAAAAGACAAGAAATAACATTTATTTTATTAAATCAGGTTATCGACAAACTTGCTACTGCATCCTCATTAACAACTGAAATAATCAAGTCCATTACTCATTACTCAAAAAAGCTTCCTGTTTGCTTTAATCGTCTCGGCTCTGATTTCTGCTCACCTCTCCCAACTAAGCCTTTTAACCATACTACAACTGTACTACATGACCAAACAGTTCATGTTGCAATGCATTTTAAAGTCATTCTTTTACCAGCAGCTGCACATAAGTATCATTTTTTAAAGATGGGCTCTATAGTTTGCATTTCCATCCAACCTTATTTCAGTAACTTTCCCAGATTACAGTTTCTCAAATTGGTTTACTATTGGCATGTCAAAACCGCATTGGGCGACCGTTTAAAATGTTGACTCTAAATGTGAAATTTGGCATGCTGAAAAGTAAACCAATTCAAAAATGAACACATTGACAACCATGGTTCAATGCATTCGACATAGCAGGAGGTGACGTCACTCACCTCCTGCTATGAACATTAACATACCGTTCAAATGTACATGTCAATGGTACATTAATTGTACTGTTTTGCACCATCATACCCCCTGCAAATTAGATATGCCAACTCCGAGATCACACTTCAGTGAGGAAATGGGCTAATTCCCTGTTCCTCACTGAACTGCGATCTCCCTGCACAATGTCGAAACCAAATGCTTGACTGACACTACCCATTCACTGTAGTGTAGTTGATTGGTTTGGGTTCAGCATTCTACCCACTTGAAAACTGCAAGTCAACCATTTGCCGGTCGACCGATGCAGTTTCCAAGTTTTAATTGTAAACCTCTCAAATGTGTACTTCCAGAATATCTTATTAGCTCATCCATATTTGTCTGATTTGACATCTATCCCCAATTCTCCAGCTTTTCTCTTCTTTTCTTTTCTCCTTACCTCTTCTACAGTAATGTATACTTCTTATCCTTACCACATCTTTCCTGTTCCCTTACTTCTTCCACATTTTATATTTTACCCTTTTATCAAATTTTCCATCAGAACCCCTGCCCCTGTCAGAACAATCAGTGGTGAATTGTTTTGTTTGTCCACTTTGTAACTGCATATGTTTCTGTAGAGCTGTATTTCACTGTAAACAGTAATGTAAATACTATGTCTCGGTTTTATCAGGCTCTTAATATATAGATGTAACTGCATTATCTACCTCACTCTTACACTATAATGAAATAGGTCCAAAGTGAGTAAACATGTCCTGCTATTTCAATTGTAACATTTTCTTGTATCTTTCCATTGCATGGTTTTATTTAACTGTAATACTATAACTGAGTGAACATTTTATTTATTTTTTTTTATTTATACCTTATTGCCAGGGTTAGTCCCACTAGGCTAACATTCTCATTTAAGGGGAGACCTGGGCATGGGTGAAGTTCAGCCATCCTTTTCAATAAGTCCTGTAGGATCTTTTACATCTGCCTGAGCTGCAACCAACTCAGGGGGTGAGACGTTGGCTTATCATGTGATCTGAAGGGTGGTACACTGAGGAATACAACTTATGCTGCACTGCAATGTCAGCAATGGAAATGAATCCAAGCACCTGGTATGGAAAAGAACCCACAGTCTTCTGGCCTTCCAGTAGAAAAGGTGGGTAGGCTACTTAATATGTCACAGACTCTACTCTCTCTATATATATATATATATATATATGAAAAAGTGACATAAGTGAATGAGTGTTGGTGCAAAAATGACATAACTGAATGAACTTTATTTTAGGCATGTCAGATCTTTTTCATAAAGTGTCTTTGCATGTAAACTAATGGATGTGCTTTCTCATTGGCCAAGGCTGTGGTTTAAAATAAATTTGTGGCCAGCTCATTGTGGCCAAGGTAAGACAAGTAATATATAAAATGAAATTAAAATAAAGTACGCAGCCAATAAGTCTCCTTCTATGCACACAGACAGTGTAATCTATCATAAATACTGTGAGCATCTATATGGACACTATCGCAACAAAGGCTAAGACAATGCTATGGTAGTTCAGGGGAGGACAGTGAATGCATGACATGATCTGGTTTACAAAGAAAGAAAGAAAGAATAAAGATTTTTAGTATACACAGATTAAGGGGAAGGGCATTATGACAGATCCTTGAAATTCTACAGGGGTGTCAACAAAGCTTTAGAAGAAAAGTGGACATATGTTTTTGAAAAAGAGATAAAAGAAAATAATCCAAAGAACTGCAAAGCATCTCTAGGATTTAAATGAAGACACATTTTCGTTATTAATGAAAGGGCACTGCATATATGGAACAACATTCCTGATGTGGTAGTACCTTAGAAAATGTAATGAACAAATGCATTAAAGCATGTTGTAGATATCAACTGAGTATACTGAAGGACCTGTGAAGACATATTTATTTATTTATTTATCTTACATTTATTTACCAGGTAGTGTCCAACTGGGCCAGGAGCCCATTCTTAGCAGAGACCAGGGTAGAAAAGCTCCAACAAATACAGATGGAGTACAGTGGAATAGAGTAGGATATTATATACATGATTCAAGATGTTAGAAATACAGTATAGTGTATATACATGGAGGACAGTTACATATTTTACAGTACAGTGTATATACATGGTAACAAGTACAACATATATTTCAGCAGAGAATACATGATTAGTAATAGATAGTTCACAAATAGTTATAGCTTTATCACTTTAACATAGGAGAGTAGTATTTTGTATATATAAGAATATGGACCTAACTAGGGTAAGAGAGAGCTAAATGGGGTTAATTAGCCAGGTAATGTGCAGGAGCATAGCCAATGATTGGTAATGTGTTCTTTTAGAAGTAGCTTAAATTTGTGACTATTTCCTTTTGCTTAGGATGTGTTGGGGTATTAAGTTCCAGGTTTTGTATATTTTATTAGAGTATAGGGAGTCTCCATAGTTGTTGTATTTAGTTACCATTAAAAGTAATTTATCAGAGGACCTTAGTGATGTGAGTTTTGTATTTACTTGAACTAAGAGCAGGGCAGTTTTTGGGTTAGTGGATGATGTTAATGGCAGTGGTTAGTTGGTTAAGAGATAATAGATTGGGTAGTTCAATCCAGCTGAGCTCATGAAATGCGGTACAGTGGTGTGATCTATGGGTTTGGTTTGAAGCATACTTTGCTATTTTGTTATTTAAATCTGTGTTACATAGGTTGGTAAAGATTTGGGAAGAGTAAAGGAGGGTAGATAGTAGGTGGAATCTGGCTGTGGTTAGTCTGGAGTTGTTGGTAAGGTATGGTTTGGCCTTGTAAAGTGAGCCAAGTTTAATATGGACTTTTTTGACTGTTAGTTTTATATGTCTGTTGAATTTTACACAGTTGTCAGTTGTGACACCTAGACATTTTGTTTGATTGACTGGTTCAATTTTAGTGTAGTTGGAGGAGTAGATAATGTTTTTAGGTTTTGTATTGGAGGAGACCATTAACTTTGTTTTGTTTGGGTTGAGTGTAAGTTGGTGGTTGGATAGATAGTTTTCTATGTCATGGAGTGATTTTTCTGTTTTTTCTTGTAGTTCAATAAAGGTAGGGCAGAGCATATGAGGGAGGAATCATCAGCATATTGAATGATAGAGGCTAGTTGAGTGGCAGTGCTGAGGTTATTGTTAAGTATGATGAAGAGGAGACAGCCAAGGATAGAGCCCTGGGGAGCTCTAATAGCGATGGGTAGGGGGGTTGTTTTCCCATTTGGCTGACTGTTGTCTACTAGAAAGATAGCTGTGAAACCAAAACATTGAAGTTTGACTGAGGCTGTATGTCAATAGTTTGTTGATAAGTTTTTGGTGGGATACTGTATTCAAAGCTTTAGACATGTCCAGGAAAACAGACAAGACAAGTTGGCCTTGGTTTTTGAGGAGGTTTACAGTATTTTCAAAACTTAATTAGTGCAGTGTTAGTACTGTGTTTGGGTTGGAAACCATGTTGAAAATTGGATATGCATACTTGTCAATTACATAGGATCAACATGTCTGCTAGCAAGGGAAGAAACAGATATAGTGGGGAGAACAAGTTGAATTTATGAGTTTATGTACCATCAGGTTTTGCATTCCATCCCAGAACCATAACTTTACTTGCATGCTTTTTATCATCTAAATAAACAAATAACAGAAGGTCCAGAACATGTTATCCAGCTAGATGCATGTCAGCACAGAGCATCTGGTAGACTACCAACTATACAGAGAGTCACAAAAATATTTCACAATAACTGCAAGATTCAAGGCCTTTAGTTTTCTTGGTTAGAAAATATGGGGCCTTTCTAGCTGGCAATAAGCTTGAATTTGAACATTGCAAAGTGGACATTGCATTCAATTATGGATCTGATAAGGGAAGAATACAGATGTCAGAGGATTTCTTTGGCTCTTGAAGATATCCCCTTGGTAATTAATTGGGCCAGATAGAAGGATTTAAAATTTAGTTAGTTTTATTCTACATTTGTTAACTCAGTAAGCCCACTGGACATAAGCATCCCTATTCAGCGGCAAACTGTCAGCACTGCCTGGTTAACTGATTTGCTTGGAGTCACACAGCAGGCTAAGGGCAATGGAAAGAACTGAACACTGTACCCTTCACTACAAGAAGCAGCCACTAAGAGCACAGAGCCTTAAACATTAATGCTGGCAGTCAGGTAATAGTTTACCCTTCTTTCATCAATCAATCTTGTCTGGAACATATTATCTGAATTGTAGATACCTACTCTATAAGAAAGATCATTTACTACACTTGCTATAGTGTTACAGTGGCTAGACAATGCATTTATGAATATGAAATTCTTACTGTTAATATATGCATCCCAAATCTGTAAGTATTTAAAAATCTGTTTAGTAATGTGCATATGCTGTCTAAGTGAAGTAATGCTATCTTATAATCTGAATGTGCACTTCTGACCCTATTATTATAGGTTATACCCAGTAACCTTTTGGTAGTGCATGGAGCACGGTGGTTATGCTCTGATATCCTGAAAAAGACAAATTGGATAAGTACTCATATAGCACAAAACCTGAACTTAACACATATTAAGGCCCCTTACTTGTGTTGTTAAGGTTGGGTTTTTTACTAGGCTGTCAAATCTGGCAGTACTGACCAGCAAAAGGCAGCAGCAGAAGAAAAAACAGATTTGTTTCTGTCTGCTATCCATACTAGTAATGTGTCCCTGACTCCTTATTATAAACTTAGAAAGAAGCTACAATAACAGGATGTGCGCTAGCCTGCATTATCTGAATGATACAAAGTCTGAAACTAAAATGTATTTCATTATTTTGTGAATTCAGTCCTCAGTAACTTGTCTTAAAGCCATGGTTTTATGAAGAACAGACCAAACATATGAGGCAAAAATCTGGACATCCTGCGAAAATGTGGACAGCTGACATTAATGGCAAGGTGAGCATAAACCATACCTCTCATCTGTCCAGATTTTCACAGAATGTCCAGATTTATACCTCATATATTTGGATTGTTCTTCATAAATATTTTTGTTTTCAGGCAAATCATTGAGGAATGAAGTCACTAAATGGCAGGCATTTGAATTTCAAACGTTATATCCTTCAAAAAAAATGCATGCCAGTGCAAAGCCATTTATTCTACCAATGTCCTAAGTTTTAAGAGTAATATTTAAAATATGTCCCTATTTTTGGGCATGTATCCTCCCATTATGTTTGGCTTTGTCCAGGTTTATAGCGCTAAAAGGTTGAGAGGTATGGTGTAAACATACCAGACTGTGTTATGCTGTCTTTCTGACAGAACTCACTAAGTGCTTTATGGCTGTTTTTTTCCCTGTAACTAGTAGTGCATGGAGCATAAAAAGCTCCCTGCACTGCAAAGAATTCTGATTGGGTCTCCGATCATAACCTTTAATTATATGTTCTTGACATGAATGCCAAGGTTCACCTGTTGAAGTGAATTTCATGGGATCCATGTCTTGAGCACATAATAAGCAGATTATGATCAGTGGCCCAGTCATAACCAGATCAGATGTAGAGGATTATCATCTGGTACCTAATTCCATCCAACTTATTTGGGGTAAAGCAAAGTTCCATAGAGGTGTTAGATGTCTGTTAGAGAATGAAGACCTGCACTGGAGTTGAAAAACTTCTCACTCTTCTACTGTTTTCAACTACAAATTTTCTAAATGGCGGGGTTAGGTACTAGGGCAACTGAAGTTCAGCTACTGAGCAATTCCATACAGTTAATTTTATTTTTGTATCCATACTACACAAAGGAGACGTTAATGGAATGATAGATTTTAGGAATTTCTCAGAGAATAATGAGTAATCTTGCTTTAATGAAAAGCTCACAAATTAACAATTGCTCACTAGTGACTTTTTATGTGTAGTGCTGCAACTCCTCTCACATTCACTCTGTGCCACTTAATATATTCAGCTCCAATTCAACCATTACTCATAGAAAAAACACTTTTTTAGCATGAAAACAAGTATTTGCTTTTCCTTGTCTTTATCAGTTATGACAAACAAACAACAAAAAAACATTATTTTTATAACAGTACGTACTTCACTTTAAATTATTTGCAGACCAGCAGCCCCACTTTTTACTTACCCATTTTTCAAAGCTTGTTAAAAGCAGATGTACTAAAAGTTATATTTTCATTGTTAGCCCAGTCTTGTGTGTGTGTGTGCTCCTAAATGTTCACTTAAATAACTGAAATATTTGCAAGTTAAACACCGATAAGAAACAGTTGACAGAACAAGTGCTATAGCAGCGACTGCTTGCCATCTCCCTAATGTTTTGCATTTTTATGCAGTATCCCATAATTAAGCTGAGCCAGGCTTTTATGTTTCTAAATGAGAAACAGTGTGT
Source organism: Protopterus annectens (assembly GCF_019279795.1). Classification (NCBI taxonomy): domain Eukaryota; kingdom Metazoa; phylum Chordata; order Ceratodontiformes; family Protopteridae; genus Protopterus; species Protopterus annectens. The sequence goes on along the minus strand of NC_056742.1, from coordinate 118,262,792 downwards.
GAACTTTATGCACTGTTACTGTAGCTAAGGACATTGCTTGGTATTTACTTTTTTGCCTGTTTACATTTTGATGTTTTTTTTTGCTTGACTGACTATATCATTCATTTTACTCTTTCAGGCATTATTTGAAAACAGTTACACTGCCTATAGCACATACTAGTTAAGGAGAAGGAAATAAAACAGTGCGCAACAACAGATGCAAATTTGTTACAGTATCATAGCAGAAGTACCAGCTGAAGTTCCCAGAGATGGCTTAGTCTAATAAGCAGCATAGAGAATCAAATGTATTGTTAACTTCTGCACATTCACCTTTTTCTTCCAGGGAATCTCAACTTAATATCATTGACAAACTCATTACAAATTCAGAGAAATACTTTGGGCAGTTCTGCATACTCATGGCCTCCTACACTCGAAAGACAGCACGGGTCCGAGACAAAGCTGATGAGTTAGTTAAACAGCTCCATGACTTTGCAAATACAGAGGATCCTGATCTGCGAACCAGTCTCAAGAATTTTGCTGATGAGTTAGCCAAAATCCAGGACTACAGGCAAGCAGAGGTAAGACTAATTCACTAAGCTACTGCACTGAATTTGAGACCTCCAGTCCTTGTTAAAGGTTCTACACCATGCTAGTAAGCTTGTTAGTAATGCATTACTGTTACAAGCACTTCACAGTATTCGCTTGTTACAGCTGATAGTTTTGCAGCACATTGTCACTGAAATTCTGCTAAAGATCAGCATAATTAAAAGCATTTCAAAAACATGGACAATATTACACTTAACAAGCGATCATCTTTGAAGTGAAAAGGTTCAAAGCCTGTTTACTCAGAACATAATCACTATACTGTGGTCAGAACAAATAATCACAATATTGCTATTTTAAAGTTTCTGGAATCAAACTATGTTGGAAAGGCGATTAAAATCATAAGTAATTCATAACATACAATTGTTTTATCTTTTCATCATTTCCACCAGTTCCATGATTTTTCTTTTTCTGTTTTTTTTTTCACTGTATAGTATCTTTCTGTAAGTAATGTTATTTATGCCTTTTATTAAAGATGCTGTGGTGGTGCTGCGGTAGCATTGTCACCTCACAGTAAGACTTTGTCCTGTTCGATTCTCAGCTAAAGCGTCTTCTGTGTGGAGACATGCGTGAATGGGCTTACCTTCGGTGAAGGTTGTGTGTCAGGGCTGGCAACTCGGCACATAAAAATCTACTGCCAATCATTAGCAGACCAGAGTTCCACTGTGGTGACCCCTAACCGAGGAAAGCTGAAAGACACAACAACATTAAAGATGCTGATACCATAGAAGGGCAGTTGCAGTGCTAATTTAGGTGTGAGATAAATTATGTTACATACTACAGAATTTTGAGAACTATGTAAACCTAATTACTTTATTTTGCTGCCTATGTGTGTATGTATATATGTATATTTGTCTATCTTTCTTTGTGCATGAATGCATGTGTATGAATAATATCTATCTGTCTGTCTGTCTATCTACAGGCAAACCTTTGTTTTAGAAGCAAATGGGAACCTTACTGGAGCAGAATGATGCAAACTTAAAGCAAACCTGAGTTACTTTAACTAACATAAATCAGGACTTTAGGTAGTCTTGACATCAAATGAACCTCTTTATTAAGGTCTGGGATCTTGCTTTCAGTCAAAGCAAAAAGTCTCTAATTAAAATTCAGAAGCAGCCACAAGAAATGTATTATTTCAGAGCTTATAAAGACCACCTGCTGCAAAACACACTCTAATGTAACGAAGACAAAGATAAGAAAAGGACCTTATGGCTCAGGCAAACTTGTGACAAAATAGTTTTCTCCAGATCTATGTGGGTCAAGGCTGCCAACAGTTTTGCAGAACAGTGGCAGAAGTACAAAGAGTCTCAGGTACTCAAGAAAATGCAAGAGATTCCAAACATTTTTCACAGGTCTCTCTCAGTTCTTAAAAAAACTCCAATAGTTGCTATTTTTCCCTCAAAGAAGTAATAGACACTGCTGGCTTAGTAGTCTAAGTACCTCATGTTAGAAACCGTGATCCAGTTGAAATCAAGAACCCCGGTTCCACCTTTCAGTCATATGGGCTGAACTCAGATTACATTCTTTCCGGGCTACTAGCAAACTCTTTCAGCTTCTTAAAGAGCTACTGATTTCAGGAATTTCTGGTCATGTGAAAGTTAATCGATCACTCCTGAAATATCAGCCCCTAGCCAGTAATCTCTGTGGTTCATCACTCAGTCTCTCTCTCTCTCTGTCTAGTTGTTTGAGTTGATGTGACTGTCTTTATATTTTTACTTATATAGATATAGGGCAAGATTCCAAATGAGTTGTTCTCAGTGTAAGTCTACCATGATTCCAAAAGATTTGCACTCAGTCTGACTTACTTTGGTGTAAAGCGTATCTATAAACAGGCTTACACCAGGGACCAGATTCCAAAACACCTGCTCTCAGCTTGCTCATAGTGTGGTCACCATACCTCTCAAATGTACAGATTTTCACTGAATTTCCAGATTTTTGCCTCATATTTTTTATTTGTTTCTCATAAAATGTATGATTTTACTGGAAAATCATTGGGATGATCTGAGGATTGAAGTCACTAAATAATGATGCACATTT
>NC_056742.1:118167673-118255173 GCF_019279795.1 Protopterus annectens | reverse complement strand
AATATGAACATTCAGTCTCAGTTTTTATTCTCATGACTCAAATCACTACATCTTGTACACTCTGTTTTGTCACAAGTGCTGTTAAAGTGGTCCTCCTACCTAATTTAGGTTTTCTACATACCCTGTAAAAAACTTATCAGCCTCTAACATAGTACTTGTGGAATATGCCATCTTTTTCTGTTCTCCCTATTCAGTAAAATATTCCCTTCCTAACCCCTTGCCCGTAAGCCATTTATTACTTTTATTTTTGTTATGTCTCTTTGCATTTTTTCAAGGTTCTGGTAAGATAGTTTTCATAAATTTTAGAGTAACAGCACATTTCTTAACCACATTCACATCTTCCTTTTCATATTTACTACAAAATTATTCATGGAAAAGTTAGACCATGGGACACTTTTTTTATTTTGCCATTGTTCCAAAACATTTATTTATTTTACATTTGTTTGCTGGGAAAGTCCGACTAGACACATGTCCTTTTTCAGTGGATGCCTGGAGAGAAAAGCTCCAAACTGAACATACAGATCTAACAATACATGTTTAAAACAATCTCTTTTTCTATAATTAAGTGATGCAAAGGTTGTGTGACAGAGTCGTGTCCTGCCATAAAATATTGGTGACTGGTGGAGTTCCATTCTCTAACGAGAAATGGATTCTAATGGCATTTTTCTGCCTGTAAGTTGACCTTTACATAGCCCACAGCCAGGATGTACATCAGATTTTGGGGATAGCCTTAAAAATCGCAGATTTTTATGGCTCAAAGTCTCCTGCATGACTTTTCTAGAAACTGTTTTTTTTGTTTGATTCACTTCTACACTGCTATTTACAAGTGATATTAGTGTAGTCTCGAAGCAGACTTGGATAATTCTGCTTTTTAATTTTAATTGTAAAATTAAACTAAATTAAATTAAAGTAGAATTGGATAATTCTGTTTGTTACAGAGTTCCAGTCATTCAACTGTTTTTGATATTATTACCAAATTAGCTTAAATTAACAGGGCATAATACTACCCATACAGACTGTCTCTCTCTTGTCCCTCAGGACTCTCTATATCAATGAATCGAGTTTCATAGAAGAGGAAAACTGTATGGTAATTTCCTTTACACACTGGTTCAAATATCCACAGTCAGTATGCATACAAACTCACTTCTGAGAAAATAGGCTATGCCTGAGGGATTGACCCATTCTACAAAAATAAAATAAATAAACAAATAAATAAATAAAGCAATCCAATTAAAGTTCTATGAATGTAAGTTAACACATGACGAATATGATAATAATCCTGTTTATTAACCAGAGAGGCCCACTGAGCCCACAATGTCTTTTCTGGGTTTACATGGGAGCAATATCTCAAGTGACTTGCTCAAGATCACACAGGAGGCAAAAGAGGGATGATAGAATCAAACACTCGACCTTAACCTCTTCACCAACTTCGAGACTCAACTTCTAATCCTAGAGTGTCTCAGGTCTCAGGTCACAGGCTAAGATACCATGATAAAGAACACCAATGAAATCGAAGGCATAAAAGACATTTTGGCTATTTACATTGTCCTAGTGCTTGATTAGTCCTAATATATTAGTCTCTTGCTCACAAATACGTGGAACCAATATCATACACCCGTAGACAAATAAGGTTAGAATAAAGAATACCATTTATTAGGTTTGCTAATATGCCAGGCTTAGGGAAGAAAGGCACTTCATGCAAATAAGAATATTCTTTCTTTTTTCTTTTTTTAGATAAGGATTTTATTAGACAGTATACTTGTTAAGCATTTACAAACAGCTTAATCTTAATACAACTCTCTGGATACACCTTCTTTTACATGATTCTGGTAAAGTATAGATAGCAGTAGAGGAGTCTTACCCATCCTCATTCATCCAGCTATACAAATTCAAAGCTCCATTTAGTGGTTTCAGCTGGCCCACAACAAGTACAGTATGTACATAAGTGCTTCATTTGTCACTAAGGGAGTCAAGTATTTTAACTCAACACTGCTTCAGAAAACTCTTGTACAAGCATTACAGCTTCACTTAATTTTCTTATACCAATCACTATTTGGAAAAGCATAAACGCTATTATCAACCTTGGTATTGTCCCTGACTGACCCCTTAAAGATCATGCCTAAAGGAGTGTTCACATTTTGCAGCCTTTAAAAATTTCAAATTTTTAAATATATGTTCTAAACACAGAAGACTAAAAATACGGAGCCATAATTTACAGCATTAATATTAATAGCTGGGCAGGAGGTGTTGACGTCACTCTGCATGCCAACTCTAAATAAACTGGATTAGCATAGGTAAGTAATTTTCGCACTATTAAATTAACAATCTGGCAAAAAATTAATCATGTAAAAATAAAATTTCATTTTGGACCTTTAGACATGATCTTTAATATGACAATAACCGCAATACGTCCTCCTGTTATCATCATTTGTTAATTTACCCATGTTTTATAACTTAATATCTTAAACTACTGCTGCATTTAAATATTCACTGTCACAATAATTAATGTATTAATGCCACACTCTGGATATCAGTCAAAGTAATAAATAAATGAAATAAATTCCAGTGTCAGAGCAGAGAAATAAATACAGAGAGGATATGTTATTAAAGAGGACTGAGACTTTGAGATGTTAATACATTGCTTCCTGTAGTCCATGGTTTGCCTCCTCCCAATTTTAATTTGCCTTGTGTGTGATTCCGAGTTAAGTTACCTGGTTAGACAGTACCTGAAGCAATGGGGAATTTGGGATAGGCTCCTCAATAGTTTCCAAGATGGCATACCTAGCAACTGCCTATGAACTTTTAATATAGGAATGAAGGTTAAGAACTACAGTGCCCTAGATGGAAACATGTGAAACATACACATACATGTTTATATTTTAAAAAAATGGCATGATGGTTTTCATTTTTATTTTAAACATCTCATCCAGGGTATAAACCTAAGCCAACTCCAGTACCATTCACTGCAGCCACCTTCAAGTGCCATTTCTGGTACAGCAAATTAGCCAACAAAGCACCAAGAGAAACTGAGGAAAAAACAAAGATTAATTATTTTTTCACTGTGGCTCAGCCTTCACACTGCCATATACGACAACAGTCCCTGCATCCCCCAAAATTGCTGTTCTTATTCTTATCTGCGGTGAAAGGTATTTTTCATTCCTTTAGTGGGGTACTTTCATATTCTGGAAGCCATGCTTGATAATCTTTATCAAGCATGACTTCATCAAATTAAGTAGATAGTAATGTAGTCATTAATCTTTGTACTTTCAGTAAAACACAGAGATATCACCCAAGTAAAAAAACATCATGGAAGAATGATTCACTTTAAATTTTAAACAAACCCAGCCATGTTTACTAGAGAAAAGAAATATATGAAATAAACAGAATCACTTGAATGAACCGGTGAAATATTTTTTTATGTTTACATGAAACCCAAAGCTTCCAGTCTAAGTTACCCATTTCAAACAGTATATCATATTTACATAGACAGGACAGCAATATCTTCTGCTAAATCAAATGTGTGTGTGTGTGTGTGTGTGTGTGTGTGTGTGTGTGTGTGTGTGTGTGTGTGTGTGTGTGTGTGTGTGCGTGTGTGTGTGTGAACCAGAATTAGTCCAGATTTTACCTTCATCAGGGTAGATTATAGATTGCCATTTGCTTTTACTTTTCAGAGATTTAATGACTAGCCAAGTTGCCTTTCTTTTTCACAGTAGAAAAAAAGAGAAGTCATAGGTTCATCTCAGTTTGTTAATTAAACTAGACACTGGTGGAGATGACCAAGTCATGTTCAGCCTTTACTCTTTCTCCAAAGAGAATATAATTCTCCCCACTACAGGTTCTGTCCCTTAGTCAGACAATCTGTACTCATTACTTATACTAATTCATTATGGAGCAATGTTCTGTAAATTCCTTATAAGAGAGCCTATAGGATGTCCAACATTTTTGGAATCCCAGCACTGGGTCTTTCTCCATTCTCTTAGACAAATCATATCTATCTATCTATCTATCTATCTATCTATCTATCTATCTATCTATCTATCTATCTATCTATCTATCTATCTCTCTGTCTGTCTGTCTATCTATCTATTGTAACATTATTTCTTCTGGAACCATTTTCCTAATCTGTGTTATTTATAAGACTATGTGCTCAGTTCAGGATTACTGGCGCTCAGTCTCTTATAGTCTGATTAATATTATTCAGGAAGGCTTTCACAATATTAATCTTCTTCTGGTTATCAGATACTAGATACTTTAGGTCCTGATATTCTGACTCAGAAGATTCCTGAAGTTTATCAGCTTTAATTGGAAGATTTTGTACTGCAGACATTAAAAAAGTTAAGACATTTTATTTAACTTTGACATTCTGATTTTTTTTGTTCCCCACTACCAATACCTAATTGGCCTATTTATTCTCGGTCCATGGAAACTGGGCTCTCCCAGGTTGGGTGAGATGCACATGCCAGAATCTCCTCAGTTTACTGGTGCTAAGCACTGTAGTTGCAGCTTGTTCTGTACTGGGTAACACCTAGTACTCCCATTAGATATCATGCTAAATGGCGAGCTAAGCTGCCCGTTATGAAAGTTCTTTTTTAGAGGAATGTTGATGTAAAACATTCAGCTGTAACTACAGATTTATTTTTGACAGAGCATTGATCAAAATTTTTGAACTAGTTGTTATATTGCTTTTATGTGGCACTCAGAAAACATTCTTTACATTTAATCCTCCGATACAGTCAATGACTGCCTTTAAATCAGGAATCCCATGCTAGTCAGTCAGCCAGCCATCCTGAAGTATGTTACTAGTTAAATTATGTGATCAGTACAAACTCTGGACTTCATTTCTATACGTACTACACAGAAGCAGTTAAAAATAAGAATTTGTCATTGGTATGTGGGTTCATAGGAGATTGCTAGGCGAGAGATGCAACTATTTAGCCAAACTGGAGGCTGAGCTCTCTCATCTCAAAACTGGTGTAACCAGTTAGGAGGAGAAGGTAACCTCACACAACACAATTCCAGTATCACATAGTCCCACCACATCAGTGAACCAAACACATAAATACACAAAAACATACTCGGAGGCTCTAAATAAAATTCTACCTAAGCAACAGAGACCTCCAAAGCAGACATCCAAGCAAACGCTACCTCAAAACAAAACACGCACAACACATAGCCCACAAAGTCAGTGTGCCAAGCAGCCACAGCCCTTAAGGCTGAATAACACACCTGATACTCTTGTAATAGGTGACTCTATTTTCAGACACACTGACGTCCCGCTCACCAGGCTGAATAAAGAGAAGGTCACGGTGAGCTGCCTGTCGGGTGCTAGGATCCGCCACATAACGCAAGCACTCAGGTCACTCCAAAGCAAATACAAATATGACTCAGTCATTGTACATGCTGGTGTGAATGACCTGAGACGTACCTCCCTGGACTACATGAAAAGAGACATAGAGGATCTCTCTGATCATGTAGCCCAGGCTGGTATGACCCTGACCTTGAGCAGCATCTTACCCTCACCTAGAATGATGCCACAGTACAAAGACAAAATGATCGATTTTAACAATTGGCTAAAATTTTGGTGTCATTCAAAGGGGATCCAGTGTCTGTCAGCCTGGGATGACATGCTCGACAAGCCACGTTGCTTCGCTAGGGATGGCTTGCACCTGTCACCACTGGGCTTTCGGATATTTGGCAAAGGCTCTTGCCACCCCCATTGTGCCTTTTTTAGGCAAGGCTCAAAAGTCAAACCCACCCCCATAGACAGCACAAGGAACAAGAAACTAAGGGTAATGCTGCTTAATGCCAGAAGTCTTAACCTCAAGATGCACGCACTCAAAGCTGTCCTCAGTATGGAGAACATCGATATCTGTGCAGTGACAGAAACCTGGTTCAAGGCTCCAGAGAGCACCCCAGCACTACCAGGCTATACCTCATATCATGCTTTTTGGCCCCAAAACCTGGACCGAACCACAAAAGGAGGGGGACTTTCCATATTTATCAAGGATATCCACACCTCCAGGTTAGTGGCATTGCACGAAGTATTGGAGACCATCCATGTGCAACTAACAGTGGGCAAGACTGCTTTTCAGTTTATAGCATCCTACAGACCACCCTCTCAAAGTCAGGAATCCCACTCGGCTTTCCTGAAAACATTGGAGAACATGAAAATCTCTCCGAACACCATTATATTGGGGACTTCAACTACCCAAACATTGACTGGGAGCACTACTCAAGCCCCAGCTCCTTAGCCCAAAGGTTCCTGGAAATTATAAACTCAAATGCTATGGAACAACTAGTCACCACTCCCACAAGAGGGGACAACATACTAGACCTGATCATTATCAACATGGGGACTCTATGCTCCACACCAGAAGTATATCCCTCATTGGTAAGATCAGACCATAAATTAATTTCACTGGATGTCCATATCCTGACCCCACCCCCAGCCCAGAAAACCACAGTGAAAAACTTCTCAAAAGTGAACTTTTCACTTCTCAAAACTGAAGTGGAATCCTTCAAGGCCCCAGGGCCAGTGGAAACTACGGCCCAAACTGCAGAATCCTATATAAATGCATTCTATGGACATCTCCAGGAATGCATGGATCATGCTATCCCAAACAAAACCAAGACCCAATTATCCAAAGGCAGGCATCCAGTCTGGTGGACCCCTGCCATAAATAAACTGTACAACAGAAGGAGGAAGCTACTACATGATAGAGCAAAATCCCTAATAGGGAAGGCATCTCTGATCAGTACTAGCAAAAATACGACCCTCATAAAATCCTCCAAGGCCAGCTTCGAGAGAAAAATTGCACAGGACACCAAAAACAATCATAAGGCTTTTTTTCAGTTATGTTAGGAACCTGGGATGCAACTCCCAGACTTGTTCTGAGTTGATTCTAAATGACAAAAAATGCACTGAACCCACAGACAACGCCAATATCCTGGCAGACAGGTTCAGTGCAAACTTCCCCAAAGAGCAAGTATCTATCCCGGCAGAGGGCTGCCTCCCAAACATCTCTGATGCTCAGGTGAAGGCTGCCCTCTCCAAAGCAAAAAACACTGCTTCCATGGGACCAGATGGCGTCCCAGGTTGTGTCCTACATGAACTCCAAGAGGAACTAATCCCTCAAATAAAACAGCTATACAATCTCAGCCTCACTACAGGATATGTGCCCACAGAATGGCATACAGCAACAGTGGTCCCACTCCACAAAGGTGGAGCCTCTATGGACCCTGGAAACTATCGCCCTATAAGCCTGACTAGCTTAGTCTGCAAGGCTATGGGGAGGATCATCATGGAGCTCATAAACAAAGACATTGGGGATCTACAGACACTAGATCCTACCCAGTTCAGCTTTGTCAAGGGCAGATCCTGCCTTTTGAACCTGGTTTACTTCTTCGAAACAGTCACCAAAGCCATAGATGAAGGGAAGGTAGCCAACACAGCCTATCTGGACCTTGCAAAGGCATTTGACACAATACCCCACTCAGGCATCATAGATAAGCTATCCAGCTTAAATATAAACCCCTATGTCACAAGATGGGTCGCAAACTGGCTCAAAGACAGAACCCACAGAGTGAGAGTTGCTGGAGCCTTGTCAGACTCGAAACCAGTCACATGTGGCATCCCACAAGGTTCTGTCCTGGGACCACTCTTGTTCGGTATATACTTATTTGAGGTACAGGCAAATGTGGTAGGACTATGGCTCACCAAGTTCGCAGACGACTGCAAACTGGGTGCCATAATCGACTCTCCAGCTGATACAAACATCCTTCAAAAAGGTCTCAGAGACAGATAACTGGTGCCAGCGCCATGGTTTAAAGCTAAATGCCAAAAAATGTATAGTCATACCCTTTGGCAAAAACAATGTGCCGACAAATTACCACATAGGCGGAAACCCATTAAGTACAGAGAAAGTTATTAGGGACCTGGGGACCCAAGTTGATAGCAATCTCTCCTTTGAAAACCACATTGCCAAAGTGGTCAGAAAGACCTTCTACATAGCCCACCTCATCACGAAGGGTTTCACATCTAGATCAAGAGAGGTGATCGTGCCCCTTTATTCATCCCTCATCAGGCCCATCATAGAATACAATGCCCCATTTGGGATGTACCTTACCCGACACCTGCAGCAATTAGAAAGACCCCAAAAGTATCTCACCAAGAGGATCAAGGGTCTCAAACAGATGCCATATGCTGCTCGGTTAAAAAAAACCCAGCTCTACTCAGTTGCATACCGCCTACTTCGAGGCGATCTATGCCTGACATACAAAGCTATGTCAAATCCAGAATTAATGGACATGCTCCACCTCAGTAAATCTAAATCCCTTAGAGCCACACGCATGAGGAACTTGAACCTCAGCACAGAAATAAATAGAACTTGCTGGAGGGACAGGTTCATAACCCAGAGGCTCCCTTCACTCTGGAATAGAATTCCAGTTCATGTGAGGCAGAGCACCTCACTGAATCTCTTCAAGAAGAATCTCGATAGGTGGATGGGGGATCATAGGTTTGTCCCAGGGATTACTCCTGTGTCACTATTAGACAGAGGCACAGTAAACTAAACCTTAAAAAGGGCACAGTATACTCAAATCAAGGGGTGGCGTAAGCCATACAGAATCGGCCCAGGCTTATAATTGCCCCAGGGCAGATAGCCTAGTATGAACCTATGAACCTATGAACCTATAATGGCTTAAGAGCCCTTACAAACCTAGCCAGTATAACATGATTTTACCTAATATCTGGTCCCTAGACATAAGAAGATGGCATAGGTTTGTGCATATGCCTTGACTATTTTACAGATTTCCCCAGTCCGTAAGAGATATAGGCACTATCGCATGTGTGAATTTGTGAGTGTGATTCTCCATCCATTGATCCAAACTGATTTTGAAAAAGGCTAGGGAAGAGCTCTTTTTGACATGAATAGGAAGCCTGTTCCAAAGAAGGGATAATGTAGATATCTCTCCAGCATGTTTCATTTGAGTCACTGACTAGGTTTATATCCCTAGATCGGGTGACCCTTGTGCTGTTTGTCTTGTGAATGTGTAGCAATTCTATCAGGGCTGGATTTGTGAGCGCCTTGCAGGTTAGTCATAGGTCACCCTTTAATAGCCAGTAGGAAACAGAGTAAAGGGATAGGGGTTTTAGTCTAGGGATTTTAGTCTATCCACATAGGACATGTTGTTAACACCATGTATTTTCTTTGTGAGAAACCTCTGGGGTCACTTCAACTGTTGTAATTGCAGAGTCATGTACATGCCAAGTGGTGCATTGTACTTAATTATTGGTCTGATGAAGGCTGAATACAGTACAACTATAACTTCATTGGATATGGATGCCATATCTTTACTAATAAGGCCACATACAATGTCTTTCTCCCTACTGTGGACTCATGACAATCGAAGTTCAGGCTACTTATAGCTGCATACCTAAATCTCTCACCTCTGAGTCTATTCTTAGGGGTTTGCTATTGATTTTGGAAATTGCAGGGGTCTTTGACTTCCCAAAGGGTATGATAAAGCATTTTTTCACATTTAGTTTTAGGGCATGGCTCTGGCACAAATCATTTTTTTCTGATTTAAACCCTCCTGAAGAATATCTTCATCACTGGGGAATTCAATGATTGCTCCAAACATACAGTTGTTGGCAAACCTTGTCATCCAGAGGCCTTCCACATTAGCCTTGACTTCAGAGAAGTATATTCTGAACAGGAATGATCCCGACACCGAGCCCTGTGGCACACAACTAGTAACTGACCTCTTGCTGAATCTTGATTCACCCACTTTAACCACATCCTGTCCATGAGCCAACTGGCTATCCATCTGGTGACATAGGGATTTATGCCCAGTTTTGTGAGCTTATTTATAATACCTGAGTATAGGATTATGTCAAAGCCTTGGTCAGGTCAAAGCAGGTAGTATGCACTGTTTTACCCTCATACATGACCCTAGTGACAAAAAAAGTCCACCAGATTTACTAGGCATAACCTGCACTTGACAAAGCCGAATTGGGTTGGGCCCAGTGTTTGGAATTTTCCTATGTCATTATTTATCAGGTCCATGATTATTCTTTCCATGGCCGTACATATAAGACTAGTATGGGTCTGTAATTACCTGTTTCAGTTGATGGTTCTCCTTTGTGAAGAGGGATGACTGTTGCCATCCTTGTTGTTGGGAAAAAGCCAACCCAGAGGCTGTGGTTAAATAGAGATCCCAATGTGTCTGATAGATCCTAATTAAAGCTGTTTAAAAAGTGACCTGGTATATCACTGGGCACCACTGAAGCCATGTTTTTAGATTTAAAGAGCACAGTGTCAACCTCTTTAGTGATAATTGGTGGGGAGCTGGTAGAGTGTATTTCTTGAGGGAGAACTGGGGGTGATGGGTAATTGAAATTTTAGCTGAATTTATCAGCCAGCCAAATTTCTTTATCTTCTGGTTGAGTATAGGTAATGCCATCCACTGCACATTTTTGAGTGTTGCCCTTAAGAATGTGGACATAGTAACTGAAAAATGCCTTATGGTTGTCCTTAGCTTTGGAAGCTGTTTTTGTCTCAAAATTTGCTTTCAAAGTCTTGACTAGTTCCTCGATTGACATGTTTAGACTAATGAGGGACTTTTTGTTCTGTTGTACACATTCCTTCTTACTTCTCCACAGGAGTTTCTTTCTTTTGTTGTACAACCTATTAATATCAGGGGTCCACCAGGGTGGCTTGTTTTTGCGGTTTGACCTGGGCTTATTTTAGTCTGGTACTGCCATTTCTATGTAGTTGTTTATGTGGTCATACAGGGCTTTTGTATATGCCTGTGCATAGGCTTCTGTATTTTCTGGGTTTGGGGGAGCTTGGAAACTAGCTTAATATAGTTTCATAGATAGATTAGTTTCATAGTTTCATAGATTAGTACTAGGCTAACTGCCCTTGCAAGCCATTTTAAGCCTAGCCAATTATCCCTTGTGAGACTTGAACCCTGTACCTTGTGTATGTAAGGCAAACACCTTAAAAAAGTTCTTAAAATTTTCAGAGTTAGGTGGGTGGTCTGGTTTTACTTTATTTCAAGGAAGAACCCTTGATCATATCAGTGAAAACCTCATACTTGGGGGGATGCAGCAATCATGAATATTTGTGAGTAGCAGATCTATATTTGTACCCGTAGTGGGGGTGCAAACTAGCTTCTCCAGATCCTTTGAGTTTATCAAGTCAAGACATTTTTAGCCTGCATGCTTATGCCTGTGTATGCCTTCCAGTTAATGGAGGGGTAGTTAAAATCACCAATGGGAATGGTATTGGGCTGGATAGTAAGTGATTCTAGTAACATCAGGTATGATGTATAGGTTTCCTGGTTCATGATTAGGGACCTGTAGCTAGGAAGAATTTGGTAATGGATTTTTCCCATGGTTAGTTGGACATGGAGTAGCTCAAGCATGTCATATTGTTTGACCAGCCTTGAGGTGTGTTTATTCTTTATGAAAGTAGATACACCTCTGCCTTTTGCTCTTCATGTTCACTGGGTGGTCAGAATGTATGAAAGGCATTATAGATATGCACACCTGGAGTGTTTTCTATGGCTTTCAGCCATGTTTCAGTAATTGCACAGATGTCACCATTCTCCAGGGTGAGAAGCCCTTCCAGAGAGTGCAGTTTCTAACTGAGACTCCTAGCATTGACCAGCAATACCTTTAGTTTGTCCTTAATAGCTGCTGTCTGTTTTGATAATAATAGATAATATTTTGGCCAATATCCGAAACCCTAGTGGTGACAGGTGAAAATCCATGGCAAAGCAGTGTGGCCTGTTAACCATAACCTCTCAGGCTGACAAGTATTGGTCTGGTTTAGAATGACATCAGTGGCTAAGCCAATTGTTAAAGTCAATAATTTTCTGCTGGTAGTGTGACATCATCCTTGGACACAGTACAATGTTGCTCAGTGCTAGGCTCCTACCTGCTTGTGACACATATTCTGGGCTCCTACCTGCTTGTGACACATATTCTGAGAGCGCAATCATGATTCTCTTCATAAAGTCCAAGGAGGTATGTCTGAGATCATTCACACTCTCATGGATAATGACAGAGTCATACTTGTACTTTGGGGTGCGTGACTTAAGTGCTTGTGTGATCTGGTGGATCCTGGCCCTTGGCAGGCAACTAATTGTAACCTTCTCTTATCCTGTCTGGTAAGAGGGACATCAGTGTGTCTCACAATGGAGTCTCCTGTGAGCAAAATATTGGGTTATAGGGTATTGCACCTTATGGGCTTTGTAGTTGAGACACAATGAGATGTGGCTCTATGTGTTCCGATGGGAATTGTGTTGTTCATGTGCTTCCAGAGTTTCTAGGGACTGCTCCGGAGAGTCCTTTGAGGTTTGGGTAAGTTACATGTGAACACCTCCACATATGTGGGTCTGTGTGTCTGGTCCTTTGTGGGTGTGGTGGTTGGTGTGCATGTGTGTGTGTGTGTGTGTGTGTGTGTGTGTGTGTGTGTGTGTGTGTGTGTGTGTGTGTGTGTGTGCTGCTGACAACCTGTTTGTTGCTTTGCTTTTTGTGTCTATATGTGAGAGTTTGGCCTCCTGTGTCAATGTGTAACTAAATGTCTGACATATTGTATCTTTCTGTCCGGGAATTAAGTGGTTGTTAGTGTATATAAGTCAATTGCCATATTGCCTCAGGATGCCCATGTCCACCAAGCTATATGCAGAGAAAGCAGAAAAAAATCTATCCATGTTTGCAGGTCCTAATGTGTACTTTGCAAAGGAGAGGAGTGGAGGGTGTTTGTAACTGGATGAGGGATGGGTGTTTACTTCAGTGTAATCTACAGCTAACCTATCCAGAGAAGCTGCCCAGCACCCAAACCAGATATTCTTTCAGCAACAATAGTCCTGGGTCTTTAATAATGTAATGCAGACTTAATCATAACTAAATGTGTTTAGGCTGCTCACCATGCAAACTAACTGCCCTGTGAGTAGTATAGGACTGAGGTAAAGTTCCAAGTTAGTTTTAATAGGGAAATTTCAGCTTCTGGTGATTGTGTATATACAAAGTACCACTAACTGTGCGAAGAATAGCTTTGCCCAAATGCAAGACTTGTATATACTTGGAAAAAAGCAAGTGTTACACTATCTATGCCATAAGGCCAATCAAGTAAGCACACAAAGAGCTTTCTACCAGCAGTTTCCAGCTCAGATAGGTGAAATCAACTTCTCCTGCCACAAGAGTGCAGACTTTGACCCTCAATGTAAAATGACTGATTTGGACCCCAAGTGTTAAGGAACCACAAACAGATGCTAATACTAGCTGAAAATCACTGCATACAATGTATTTAAATGCAGAACAGCGGCCCTTACAGCACTTAGAAAGTGCAACTTTTAAACTTTAAGGAAATGCAGAAAACAATAAATAGCACAGAAATTTTTCACAGTGTAATAAAAACAATTGCTATGTTTTGACTTGCACTGGTGAGAGACTGCTGCACAATAATAGCAGAGACAAAAATGGATAGAGAAAGAGAAGCTGCTGTCTAGGAGTAACAAATTGGAATACTTTACTGTGACTATTGTGATTTTTCTCTTTCTTTATAATTAAAGACCAGATGTGTCTGCAGGTAGCTATGTTCTGTGGAAGGGGTAAGCAGGCATGTTATTTATATATGTCTGACAGCAGTAGGTTGAAATATGTCATTACATCTTTTTTTCAGTTTCATCCCAGTCTGATATCAGAGGGTTACACAAAAGACAACTGTGTTTTGGAGTAGGATTGAGGAAGCAAGTATATATATATATATATATATATATATATATATATATATATATATGAAAGCAGCAACCTAAAGTATATGAATGTGGCCATTTGTACCTTCACTTTGATCCCGATCTAACACCAGAGAGAGAAACAGAATATGACTATCTTTTTTGGAGGAGTAGGGAGGCAGACACATATCCCTGCAAGCATTTGTTTTCTCACTTTATTGTGAACAATTATTTTGTCAAGTTTTGATGCAACTTATTTCTTCCTTGAATACAAAAAGTAATATTGTATGTCTTTCCTTTCTCATAATTTTTGAACAGGCCATCATTGGATCAAAAGGTTGGAAAGAGCTCTAAAATAAACCACAGAGCATCTATAATCCCGCAACTTCTTGCAACCTAATGAGATCCAGACCCACAGCTTACATCAGTTATTATGGTGTAGTCTTGGTTATTTAGGTTATGTTGAAAGGATGGTCAAGTCATCATTGGATGAAAAGATTATTTAAAAAAACTCTAATATGCATCTCAGAGCAATTCTAGAACTTCATGGCTTCTAGGGCCCTAGCAGCATCTAGTTCCCTAACTTAATTCAGTTCTTTCCTCCACAGTTACTAGAGTGCAGGCATGCCTAGTTAAGATGCGTTGAAAGAATGTAGGACAAAACTGAAGAGAAATAAAAAACAGGAAAAGAGTAATCTGGATTGTGTGGAAAGGCCAGTATGAACTGAAATCTGGCAGCACTGGAGATGAGTACAGGAGAGGGACAGTGGAAATGGGTGCCAAGGAGCAAAAGGAGTAAGGTGTCATTTGCATCTTCAAAACTAAATAGCTGCAACAGCAATATTAGCCTCCCTAAACATACATAGAAGATTAAGGTGGTCAGACAAATTCTTCCCTGGGCTCAGTTCATTTTATAGTATGTCTGTATCTCTGGGTCTGTATTGTCTTCTGCTGTTTCCTCACAATATGCCAAGCAAGTGAGGATCTCAGTTGTCTGCTTTGTGACGCTGGTATCAAAAGATCACATTTGGCCCAAATTCTAAAAGCTTCAGAATAGCAGTGTAGACAGTCTCTGTCATTTCTCTGTTGCTACTACACTCTGGCAACTCCAGGATAACATCATCCCAGGGGCCTTGCAACACCAAGATACTGAATGGCTGGGAATCATACTTTGCCAGTAATGAGATTCCATAGCATGCTATGTCAATGAATCTCATTAGCTATGCCTAGTATAGCAAGAACTTACTCAAGGACTCAACAAAACCACTGAGCTTGGCTGAATTGGTCCTTTTCCACAGGTCCACCTATGTATTAGACCTAGTTTTGCATGCAGGCAGCCTGTTTGCAGTATCAGATCTACCATAAAAGTGAAGCTGCATCACTGAGTCTGTCCCACACAGCAACTTCATCTATATGGCAGCTGGGAGAATGCAGGCATAACAGGCAGCATGGCCACTATCCCTGAGTTTTCCACATTCCTGGCAGTGGATGGGCACAGAGGCCACTAACTCAGTAGAAATTTTAATATATTTTTGACTTAGAAGTGTGTGTGTGTGTGTGTGTGTGTGTGTGTGTGTGTGTGTGTGTGTGTGTGTGTGTGTGTGTATGTGTGTGTTTGTGCGCGATCCCTACTGAAGTGCAGAAACAGCTCACACAGCAACCTATCAATTATATGCATGGTCCCAGCCTCCCGCCACGGCTCTGGGATTGTGCACTACAGCTCCATCTTTATGAGAAACTTAGTATTGCAAGCAGTCTGGCTTCCTAGCAAGTACTGCCGCCAGTACCTAGTTCAATACAGGTGGAGCCTCTGACCAGTGAATTCCAGTGGCTCCTCCCCTGCATCAGTGTAGTCCATCAATGACCTTTGGCAATGTACAGCTCTGAATTTTCTTATGCAAAGCAAGCCTGGAATTAGGTGAATGGCTCCAGCAGCTCTCATTAGCATATCCTGAAAGAAGACTGATGGAACCTAAGTTCTGGACTCAGGCATGGACTTGCTGCCCAGTGTAGTGTGCTATTCAATGCCTGAGTCATTTTGGGATCAGGCTCCTTATCAAAATTCATTTCATCGTACCTTTAGCCTTCTATTTATTGTCTCACTTTCATTTACAACTTTATAAAAAGTGGGTCAGTGAGTGCATATGTGCATGGGAAGTGAGTACATGTGTGCATGAGAGGCGTGTACGTGTGTGCATGAGAGTGATAGTATGTGTGCGTGGGAAGCGAGTGCGTGTGCACATGTGAGTGCGAGCACATGTGCATGTGAAGTGAGTATGTGTGTATGCATTAGCTCTAACTGAAGGATAATCGCAGAATTAGTTACAGGGTCTAAAAAAAAATCTAAACTCTGAAAACACAGCAATATCGCAATATAATGTATTGTGCTTTTCTGATGTACAAACTCCCCTGCTTCTGATCATTAACAGTAATTCACACATGAGAATTTGCACTGTGGTTTACATAAAGCTGAACAGACTATAGAATAGAAAGCACTTGTGCAGTAAAACATTACACAGTAGTGGCACAATACATCACCTTTTTGTTTCTTGCACCTCATCTGTCCCTTCCTGAAAAAGCTTTTCACCAAACTATCTCCTACACACTGTGAAATTGATTTTCTTAAAAGGCCTCACAAAATTACCAAAACATCTTTTTGGGCATCTAACATATAATTCTATAAATCCATGGCCCCCTCCCACACACGCACACCAGATATGGTAAATGTTTAACCTAGATGTGCTGTGACCTATGAACTGATCTGGAGATTTTTTCATAGTTGTTGTAGTACCCCCTGTTTAATTTGGTACCACCTATTTAATTTATGACCTCAGAAAATCATATGCTTTGCTGCAAGGACTGTTACTATCCAAATTCAATATTAACTTTAGAATGATCTTAAAAAATAATTGCACTAAATTTTAATGAATATAAAATAAGGATTCCATTTATATAAGCATAAGACAGCATGAAGAAAGGAATTTTTGTGTGACAAAGATATTAGATCAGTGCTAAAATTTGTACCTCTCAGATCCAGGGTTAGGGTTCAATCCTGACTTAGGCGCAGAGTTTACATGTTCTCCCTGTATCTTCATATGTTTAACCACCCCTGTATTGCCCTACTTCCCAAAAATGTTCTGCTTGTTGGATACCCTAAATTCTCACATATATTTTCATTATCATCCTCAAACATAGTTACTGACACTGAGACAAACGAATCCAACAGGCATGACTCATCGTGTTTGACAGGCCGTGGTCGATTCAGAAACATTTATCCACTGTTCCAGAGGTAACGCCATGCCATTCAAGACATAAGGATGCTCCAGGGAGGAATAGTGTATGAGGTTGTTGTTGTATCTTTCAGCTTTTCCCGGTTAGGGGTCGCCACAGCGGAACTCAGGTCCGCTAATGATTGGCAGTCGATTTTTAAGTACCGACTTGCCAGGCCTGACGCACAACCTTCAACGAAGGTACGCCCATTCACTCATGTCTCCACACAGAAAAAGCTTTAGCTGAGAATCGAACAGGACAACGTCTTACTGTGAGGCGACAATGCTAGCGCAGCACCACCACCATATGTACTAGGAAATGATGATGCATCTATCAGCTTTGGTGTGTAACACATAGCAAACAATGAAGCTGTAGAAGTCAGTAGTGTAGAGAGCTGACAGCCATGCACTGAATGGACAAATAATAGTATCACTGAATAAAATGGTTGTGTAGGATTGCAGAAAGTAATCTAGCATACTGAAACCAAACAGGAAGAAAATCAAAATGCATCCCGTTATTGTCTATTATTTATATATTCTTGTCATTGTTTATTTGTGGCGATCATATCATCACACAAGTTTTGATCTAAAGGATGTGTGTAGTATACACTATCTACACATGCACACTCTGGTCACCCCAAACAAAAGCAAACAGATGTCCTTGGAACTCTCTGTGTAAATTCTGCTGATAGAGTAGAGGGAGGGTTGATGGCTGTTTGAAGCATTAGGTTACGTGCATGTCAGACGTATGCTGTTACTGGCCTAAAGCAACTATGCAGACATAGGTTATAGAAAGACACTGATACAAAGCGTGCCTACGACAGTAAACAATAATGAAAAGTAAATTAAATGCAAGGAAAAAATATAACTTTGTATTTGTCTTTTTAGGTTCAACGATTAGAAAACAAGGTTGTAACCCCTCTGAAGCAATATGGGAACACAATAAAATATAAACGGGTGAGTAAAACACAAAAGCAGTTTATGAATTAGTATAATTAAATTTCTTGCTTAGTTGCACTCATCTAGTTTCTAGACTGATTACTGATGTCTGAGTAAGCTGATACATGTAAAAGTAAGACTACTATGCCTTCAGAATAAATTATGCAGAATAAGTTGTGCAAACACACTATTGAGTTTTTTATTATGTCAGGAATTTTAAAAACATACAACTGAATATTCTTATTTCAGTTAATAATGATAATAACTTTAAAACTGTTCATTTCTTGTGATACAGAAAATGTGAATGCAAACAACTATTGACTGTGCCTTTGGTCACCTAAACAACACTGTGGATACAATTTACAAGTCTAATATGAGTTTTTGAAAGAGAATTGACTGTAGAAATATTGACAGATGCAAACTTATGCTTCCTCCATCCCCCATGCTCTCTCACTTATATATACCAACTCTGTGGTTGCACAATACTGGGGAAAGAAGTCACTCAATAAGAATGAAGCATGATCTCACATAAAAACAATCACTGAGTGCAAAAAATGATTCTGGAGCTGCATTTTGGGGAGTTTACTTTGAAAAGTATATTCTCAGTCAAATATATTTTGACTCATTTTATGTATGTAGATGGTCCTAGAAAAGACCATTGAGTCATTCAAGTGTGACTTGAGTCATCTTTGCCCCCATTATCCTAGATGTCTTGAAAATGATATATTTCACTATCACAGTTGCTCATTCAATGAAGAATCCATAGCTGACTGTGATGCTAGAGTGTCACAACTTCTGAAATGGACCCACAGACCCAAACAGTAGTCAAAGGATTTGATTTATTAAGAATGCCATTAGTATGACCTGTCATCTAATCTGCATATGTGTACAGTAAGGGGAGTTATTTAGAAATGGACAGCTATGCGAAACAGTAATTAATGTGAAGCTTTTTATTTCTATCTAGCTTTATGGAATGTTGATAAATATTAATTGCAAAAACATGTATATGAGATGCATAATTAACCATAATTAACCACTATAGCCATATTCCAGGAAACTAGGCTAACAAAAAAAAAAAACACCACCTCATGTTAATTAACACTTTGCATGAACTCTGCAGTCTACCCCCCCATGTCAGAAGGGATTGACCCTTTTAATTTATTGCCCACAGATAATGTCATTCATGGAAGTGATGCAATCATGCCTAACAGAAGAAGTGCTACTGTCTTTCATCCACTTATAAAAGTATTTTCCAAGTGCAACTTTGAAGAGTCTTGGGCCTATCTCTTTTAAATGTGAATACCAAGCTATGTTCCATGCTGCCCAGTGGCTTGATCTAGCAACGGGCTCTGTAGACACCTGCCTAGGACTCTGTGATAAGTGGAGGTCACGTCAGTGCTGCCAGCCTTATCATTCATACTAACATTAGAACATTTTATTAATGCACAATGATGGTCACTAAGTTCCATCACTATGTATCAGAAAATTAATTAAAATAACACTGTCCCCAGTCAACATCATACCCATAAAATGTCTAAATATACTGCTGCCATCAACATGCCTGTATATCTGGTGAATGAAATTATGACTGTTCTTCTATATGTGTGGGGAGGTATTGGTGTAAGAATAGCATATTCTGCTATTTTTTTTTATTTAAGTCAAAACTACTAGCAGTATTTTAAAAGCAGAAATGCAATATTGTTATCAGTTTTACAGAAGTGTTCTGGTCTTCCTTTGATCTGTTAGTTGTTTTTCCTACACTTCAGACCTTACAACTCCCCCCCCCCCCGGATATGTAGTACACGTGTTGTAGTCCAATTCCATTACCTATGTGACCCGTGTAAAACTCCTGCAATGATTCATGCTTGTTTTGCACTGAGAGGGTTTGTGGTCTGCACTGTAGTGGCAGAACAGGTAGCTTACGTCCTTCTAGGTTGGGAACTGCTGATTGAGGGTTCAGTGTCTGTTATTCTAAAAGTGTATTAATTCTGGTTTAAGCACTTGGGCTTTCAGGCCAGTTATTTTACATTAAGAGGGTTCGTGGTCTGCACTCTTGTGGGAGGAGAGGCTGGACTCTGCCCTTCTGATCTGGGAATTTCTGGTTGAAGGCTTATAGTGCATGCATATCTGAACTGCTTCTTACTGAAGTTGGTGCGCCTTGTTTGCTGTGGCATAGACTGGATTTGGGCCTGCTGGATCTAGCTTTGTTTGTGTAACTTGAGCACTAATCCAGGCATTCTCTAAAGCATTCAATTGTATTTATTACTGCTTGGTAGTAACTTGATTAAAGTGTAGCTATCATTCTAAGTCTTTTGGATTAAGCACTTGGGCTTCAGACCAGTTGTTTTACATTAGGAAGGTTTGTGGCATGCACTGTGGTGGCAGGACAGGTAGCTTTCATCCTTCTAAGTTGGGAACTGCTGATTGAGAGCCCAGTGTCTGTTATTCTTAAAGTGTATTAGTTCTGGTTTAAGCACTTGGGCTTCAGGCCAGTTATTTTACATTAAGAAGGTTTGTGGTCTGCACTCTTGTGGGAGAAGAGGCTGGACTCTGCCCTTCTGAGCTGGGAATTTCTGGTTAAAGGTTTATAGTGCCTGAATATTTGAACTGTATCTTACTGAAATTGGTACACCTTGTTTGCTGTAGCATAGACTAGATCCAGGCCTGCTGAATCTAGCTTTGTTTATATGCTTGTTGTTTGTTTGCTTGTTATTTCCTGGAACGCTAATTCCACCTAATACGCAGCTTCTCAGTGCTTCTGTGGATCACTAGTGATATCTGCATTGCTTACTGTACTTATTTCCTTGTTTCACTTGAAAGAAAGTTACTGTTTGTCATTTTGCATTTAAGTTACCTGTAACACATTGCACTTAAGTTACCTGGCACTTGCTCACTAAAGCAATTATATAAGTCAGCACTAAAAATTAAAAGCACTACACCCTCACTCCCCACTGGCCCTGGTTTTCAATTATTAAGGAATTCCCAATATTATTCTAGCATGTCCAAAGGTCAGTTGTCAATCTCCTCTGGTCCAGCTGGTGAATTTGGGAATCTTGAGGCAATGTTACAACTGCCTCATGTACACAGACAACCCTCTCCTCCTCCCAACAAATTCCAACACATGTGAGAGATGCAACCATATAGCCAAACTGGAGGCTAAGCTCTCTCAACTCAGTACTGGCATAACCAGTCAGGAGGAGAAGGAAACCACACTCACTACAATTCCAGTCTCACATAGACCTACCACGACAGCAAACCAAACACATAATCACACAAAACATACTCGGAGGCTCTAAATAAAGATCTGCCAAGCAGCAGAGACCTCCAAAGCAGACACCCAAGCAGCCGCTACCCCAAAACAAAACACATGCAACACATATCTCACAAAGCCAGTGTGCCAAACAGTCACAGCCCTTAAGACTAAACAACACACCTGATACACTTGTAATAGGTGACTCTATCATCAGGCACACTGACGTCCTGCTCACCAGGCTGAACAAGGAGAGGGTCACGGTGAGCAGCCTGTCGGGCTAGGATCCGCCACATAACACAAGCACTCAGGTCACTCCAAGGCAAGTACAAATATGACTCAGTCATTGTCCATGCTGGTGTGAATGACCTGAGACGTACCTCCCTGGACTACATGAAAAGAGACATAAAGGAGCTCTCTGAGCATGTAGCCCAGGCCGGTATGACCCTGACCTTGAGTAGCATCTTACCCTCACCAAGAATGATGCCACAATATGAAGACAAGATGATCAATTTCAACAATTGGCTTAAGTACTGGTGTCATTCAAAGGGGATCCAATGCCTGTCAGCTTGGGATGATATGCTCGACAAGCCACGATGCTTCGCTAGGGATGGCTTGCACCTGTCACCCTGGGCTTTGGATATTGGCAAAGGCTCTTGCTACCCCATAGTGCCTTTTTAGGCAAGGCTCAAAAGACAAACCCACCTCCATAGGTATCACAAGGGATAAGAAACTAAGAGTAATGCTACTCAACGCCAGAAGTCTAAACCTCAAGATGCACGCACTCGAAACCCTCCTTAGCATGGAGAACATCGATATCTGTGCAGTAACAGAAACCTGGTTCAGGGCTCCTGAGAGCACCCCAGCACTACCAGATTATACCTCATACCATGCTTTTCGGCCCCAAAACTTGGACTGAACCACAAAAGGAGGGGGGAGTATCGATATTCATCAAAGATACCCACACCTCCAGGTTGGTGGCAAAGCACGAAGCATCAGAGACTATCCATGTGCAACTAACAGTGGGTAAAACTGCCTTCCAGTTTATAGCCTGCTACAGACCACCCTCCCAAACCCAGGAACCCCACTCGGCCTTCCTGAGAACACTGGAAAATATGAAGGTCTCTCCAAACACCATTATATTGGGTGACTTCAACTACCCAAACATAGACTGGGAGCATTATTCTAGCTCCAACACCCTAGCCCAAAGGTTCCTAGAATTTATAAACTCAAATGCTATGGAACAACTTGTTACCACTCCCACAAGAGTGGAAAACATACTGGACCTGATCATCACCAACATGGGGACTCTCTGCTCCAGACCAGAAATGTATCCCTCACTGGTAAGATCAGACCATAAACTAATCTCACTGGATATTCACATCCCGACCCCACACCCTGCCCAGAAAACCACAGTGAAAAACTTCTCTAAAGCAAATTTCACACTCCTCAAAACTGAGGTGGAATCCTTCAAAGCCCCCTGGCCTGTGGAAAATACGGCCCAGACCGCAGAATCCTTTATAAATGCATTCTATGAACACCTTCAGGAATGCATGGATCATGCGATCCCAAATAAAACCAAGACCCAATCCTCCAAAGGCAGACATCCTGTCTGGTGGATCCCAGCCATAAACAAACTATACAATAGAAGGAGGAAGCTACTAAATGATAGAGCAAAATCCCAAAATGGGAAGGCATCACTGATCAGTATTAGCAAAAAACTACGGGCACACATAAAATTGTCTAAGGCCAGCTTCGAGAGAAAAATTGCACAGGACACTAAGGATAATCACAAGGCTTTCTTTAGTTATGTTAGGAACCTGGGCAGTAATTCCCAGATATGCTCAAAATTAGTCCAAAATGACAAAAAAATACACCGAACCCACAGACATTGCCAACATCCTAGCTGACAGGTTCAGCTCAAACTTCTCCCCCCCTTCCCACCAAAAGGGCAAATATCTATCCCAGCAGAGTGCTGCCGCCCTCTCCAAAGCAAAAAACACAGCATCAATGGGACCAGATGGTGTCCCGGGCTGCGTCCTACATGAACTCCAAGAAGAGCTAAACCCAAACATAAAACTACTGTTCAATCTCAGCCTTACTACAGGATATGTGCCCAAACAGTGGCGTACAGCAACAGTGGTCCCTCTCCATAAAGGTGGTGCCTCAACGGATCCTGGAAACTATCACCCCATAAGCCTGACTAGCTTGGTCTGCAAAGCTATGGAAAGGATCATCATGGACCTCATAAATAAAGATATTGGGGACCTACAAACACTGGATCCCACCCAGTTCGGCTTTGTTAAGGGCAGATCCTGCCTCTTAAACCTGGTTGATTTCTTTGAAACAGTCACCAAGGCCATTGACGAGGGGAAGGTGGTCCACACAGCCTACCTGGACCTCGCAAAAGCCTTCAATACAATACCCCACTCGGGCATTATAGATAAGCTCACCAGCTTAAATATAAACCCCTATGTCACTAGATGGATTGCAAACTGGCTCAAGGACAGAACCCATATGGTTAGAATTGCTGGAGCCATGTCAGACTCCAAACCAGTTACAAGTGGTGTCCCACAAGGCTCAGTCCTGGGACCTCTCTTGTTCGGTATATATTTCTCGGAGGTACAGGCCAACACGGAAGGACTGTGGCTGACCAAGTTCGCAGATGACTGCAAACTGGGCACCATAATCGACTCTCCAGCTGACACAAGCATCCTCCAAAAGGGCCTCATAGAAACAGACAACTGGTGCCAGAGCTATGGCCTCAAGCTAAATGCCAAAAGTGCATAGTCATCCCTTTGGCAAAAACAAAGTGCCCACAAATTACCACATAGGTGGTAATCCATTAAGTACAGAAGAAGTAATTAGGGACCTGGGGACCCAAGTTGATAGCAATCTCTCATTTGACAACCACGTGGCCAAAGTGGTTAGAAAAACATTTTATATAGCCCACCTAATCATGAAGGGATTCACATCTAGATCAGGGGAGGTCATCGTGCCTCTGTACTCATCCCTCATCAGGCCCATAATTGAGTACAATGCCCCTTTTGGGATGTACCTTACCAGACACCTGCAGCAACTGGAAAGACCCCAAAAGTACCTCACCAAGAGGATCAAAGGGCTCAAACAGATGCCATATGCTGCCCGGTTAAAGAAACTCCAGCTCTACTCAGTGGCATACCGCCTGTTCAGAGGCGATCTGTGCCTGACGTATAAAGCCATGTCCAACCCAGAATTAATGGACATGCTGCACCTCAGAAAATCCAAATCCCATCGAGCTACGCTCGAGAGACTTGAACCTCAGCACTGAAATAAATAGGACATGCTGGAGGGACAGATTCATAACCCAGAGGCTCCCTTCACTCTGGAATAAAATCCCAGTCCAGGTTAGGCAGAGTCCCTCATTGACTCTCTTCAAGAGGAATCTTGATGAGTGGATGGGAGATCGTAGGTTTACCCCGGGTATCACTTCTGTGTCACTGTTAGACAGATGCACAGTATACTAACCTCGAAAAAGGGCATAGCAAAATAAATTTAAAATGGGTGGCGAAAGCCAAACACATTCTGGCTAGGCTTATAAATGCCCTAGGGCAGTTAGCCTAGTATGAACCTATGAACCTATGAACCTATGAACCTTAGCATGTGACAAAGTACTGAGCAAGCAAAATCATCTCGGTCAAATTTATTTATATTCAAGACAAGTTTTGTAAATAACCTAAATAGTATGTACAATATCATATATAGCAAATGGCAGCATTTTATTTGTATTACCGGTGTTCCCCAAGGGTTCATTTCACCAGGAATAACCAGCAGTGAGGTGACCATGACACTCAGGCCCATCTTTTTCAAAGAACTGCCGAAGGAAGATGTTTTTGATGATCACAGCCAGCTACGTATGAACTTTTCACCCCATTTCTACCCAATGAAGTCTGTTGTATATTCAGAAAGTTCAGATCTGTAGTTCACATGGTTTATATTTTGTGTAAAAGAAGTAATATGTTAATTCAAATGTTACAGTGGGGTTTGGGGTCAGGCGCATTGTTGCCAAAACTCACATCTCATTGTCAGTTTAGAGACACTGTCCTAAACACAATGTGCTTATGAAGCTGCACCTGCTATTTTTAAGAAATGCCATGCTTTTGAAAAGTTGATCATATTTTGTAACTATTATCTCTGTTTGATGAAGATGAAGAGGAATAGTGAAGCAGTATGTTCACAGCACCATTAATTATCTGTCTGTCACTGAGTATAAACTGCTGCTATGGAAGATAAAACACCCATGCTATAGAATAACCACAACATGGCAACATGAGCTGCTCATGTTTTTACTGTTCTTTACAGTATGTCTTATCCTGAAAGCAGACTCATTTTCCATATATAGTAAAGTTGTCTATGAATGTAAAATAAATATTTAATCAGCTACAGCACCATGATATTTTTTTCTGATTACCCTAACAATCAAAACTGTAATCTTCTCTAGGCAGAGGTTAAGAAGTTTGACAACATCAGAAAACAAGAGCTCAAACAGGTGGAGAAGCTCGAACGATTGAGACAAAAAGCACCTTCAGATCGTCATGCTCTTGTATCCTTTTTACTTCAGATTTGTCACTCTTTTATGTTGTTATCCAGAACTGTTAATAATTTGTATCAAATAAATGTGCATCATTTCACGTAAAAAATTCTGTTTAACCATATAGATTAGGAAGCTGTTCTTTGTCTTCATACCATAAACATTATAAGGTAGACAGTACTCCAGGGCAGATTTGACATAATATCCACTTTATTCTACGGTTCCTCATTATTGACAGCATGTGTTATTAAGTCAGGGAGTATCTCCAGTTAATAAAAAATAATTCTTGGATTTCCAACTGTAATACCTTGTGGAGAAAAACATCCAAGATGGTAATTTGACAGGTATGTCAAGATTTAAAGGGAATACCCCCACCAGGTATTTGTTGATATATTCCCTCACAATTTAACATGTTATAAGTCCGATATAGAGCGAATTAAAAAATTATCTTTAGTGCCTCATTTAGAGCAATTAAAATTAAATATAGCTGCATTTTTATGCTCTACTATACACAATGACACTGGCATTTCCAAATACATTTTGCTTGATGTAAAGGAGGTATACCTCATGGAACAAATGCATCTGATTAAAAGAGTATAATTCAAGAAAATTAAAAACCTAAGAACATTTTGGAACAGAAGATTCCTAGATTATTCAAAACTGGGACATTCAAAGCAGCTGTCACTCATATAAAATTGCAGGTAAGTGTTCAGTATTAACAAGGCAACCCTAAAGCACCAAAGAGTTGTCAATACTGCAGCCAAGAGTCATGGTACAGAATAGAGCAATGATATCATAAAATCATCCAAGGCTACCTTCGAAAGAAAAATTGCCAAGGACTCCAAAGATAACCACAAAGCGTTCTTTAGCTATGTCAAGAACCTAAGTGGAAACTCTCAGATCTGCTCTGAGTTAGTGCAGAATGGCACAAAATACACTGAACCGACTGATATTGCCAACATTCTGGCAGACAGGTTTAGTGCAAACTTCACCCCACTCTCACCCCCTAAAGGGCCCATAACCATACCAGAAGAATGTAGAGCCCTGGCAATCACTGACACACAGGTTAAAACAGCCCTATCCAAAGCCAAAAACACAGCTTCAATGGGTCCGGATGGAGTCCCAGGCTGTGTCTTACATGAGCTCCAAAATGAACTAACCCCTCACCTAAACACACTGTTCAAACTCAGCCTCTCTACAGGCTACCTACCCCTAGAGTGGCGCACAGCAACAGTTATGCTGCTCCACAAAGGTGGAGCCACAACGGAACCTGGGAACTATTGTCCTATAAGCCTGACTAGCCTGGTCTGCAAGGCTATAGAGCGCATCATCATGGAACTCATTAACAGAGATATTGAGACCCTCCAAACATTGGACCCTACCCAGTTTGGCTTTGAGGGCAGATCATGCCTCCTAAACCTGGTTGACTTCTTTGACACAGTTACCAAGGCCTTAGAAGAGGGAAAGGAGGTCCACACAGCCTACCTAGACCTCACAAAGGCTTTTGACACCATTCCCCATTCTGGTATTATAGACAAGCTCACCAGCCTGAACATAAACCCCTACATCACAAGATGGGTTGCCACTTGGCTCATGGATAGAACTCATACGGTGAGAGTTGCAGGCTCTAGGTCCAACTCTAAACTGGTTACAAGTGGCGCCCCCCAGGGCCCAGTCCTGGGACCCTCTCCTGTTTGGTATATACTTCTCAGAGGTACAGGCAAGCACAGGAGGACTATGGCTGACCAAGTTCGCAGATGACTGCAAACTGGGGGCCATAACTGATTCTCCGACTTATACCAAGACAAATGTAAGCCAAACATAGCTCACAGAGGTGATTACCCTTTTATTTTCTTTCCACACCCTCACTACATACATTTCTCTACACCATTAGAATTCTCTTATTCCATTATCAGGAAGATAACTTATTATTCTGCCCATACTAAATAAATTCCTTCTTACCTAACCACCTTTCTCTTAACTATCATCCTTACCTTCTACCTGAAAATCCTTTTTCTTTTATACACATTTCTGATATGTGATTGTTATCTCAGAATACTTATTCCATTAATCAACAATGTTTTATTTTTATCTAAATGTAACCTTGACTTTAATTTGTCACTGATTTTGTTAAATGTTTTTAGATTTCTCTGTAACCTCAACTTTAAGTGTCACTTAATTTCAATGTGGAGCTTTTCTCCCCAGTCCTCTGCTGAAAATGGATATGTATCCAGTCGTACTTTCCCAGTTAACAAATGTAAAATAAATAACATAAATAAATAAAATAAATACAGACATCCTGCAGAAGGATCTCACTGAGAAGGATACATGGTGTCAAAATCATGACCTCAAGCTAAATGCCAAAAAGTGCATAGTCATCCCC
This sequence comes from Protopterus annectens, assembly GCF_019279795.1. NCBI lineage: Eukaryota > Metazoa > Chordata > Ceratodontiformes > Protopteridae > Protopterus > Protopterus annectens. Next base: position 118,227,016 of record NC_056742.1, on the reverse strand, counting down.
TTTGGAAAAAACAAAGTACCCGTGAACTACCACATACATGGTAGTTCCCTAAATACAGAAAATGTAATAAGGGGTCTGGGGACCCAAGCAGATAGTAATCTCACCTTTGATAATCATATTGCCAAGGTGGTTAGAAAATCCTTCTATGTGGCCCACCTAATCACAAAAGGGTTCGCATTTAGAACAAAAAAGGTTATTGTGCCCCTGTACTCATCACTCATCAGATCCATCATAGAGTACAATGCCCCATTTGGGATGTACCTTACAAGACACCTGCAACAGCTGGAAAGACCACACAAGTACCTCACCAAGAGGATTACTGGCCTCAAACAGATGCTCTATGCAGCCCGACTGAAGATACTTCAGCTGTACTTGGTTGCATACCACTTACTCAGAGGTTATCTCTGCCTGACATACAAGACCATGTCCAACCCAGAACTGATGGACATGCTCCAGCTAAAAAAAACAAATCTCTGAGAGCCACACACTCTAGGGATCTAAACCTCACCACAATGATAAATAGGACGTGCTGGAGTGATAGATTCCTGTCCCAGAGACTCCTCATGTTTTGGAACAGGATTCCAATCTACATTAGGCAGAGCCCCTCACTTAAACTCTTCAAGAGAAACCTTGACGAGTGGATGGGAAACAGTAAATTTACCCCGGGGATCACTGTAGTGGCTCTGCTGGACAAAGATACAGGGAACTAATGGCTCTGCTGGACAGAGGCACAGGGAACTAATCTAAGGGGGCGGCAAAAGTCAACACATTCTGGCTAGGCTTATAGATGCCCTCAGACAGATAGCCTAGTACTTACCTATGAACCTATGTACAACAGTGACAAAAGGCAACCATTGCAGTGACTGAAAGTAAGGGAACACTGAGTAGTGCAATGACTACAATAAGTACCCTTAGCAACCTCAAAAGAACTCAACCAGACAACACCAGCTATGACATATACAGCAACATCTCATGGCATCTCAACTTCTAACTGTAAGGCAAACTACCGCACAACCCAATATTTTAGTCATAGAAGACTCCATTGTGAGATACACAGATGTCTTGCTCACTAGGCTGAGTAAGAAGAGGATTGTCTTTCAGGGTCCAGGACGCACCAGATCAAGCATGCACTCAGGTTGTTGAACTACAAGTACCAGTATGACTGAGTCATAGACCATGTGGGAGTTAATAACTTGAAAAGTACCTTCCTGGATTATATGAAGAGAGAAATGATGGAGCTCCCAGATTATGTGTCCCAGGCTGGTATGAGCCCAGTATCTGTCTCCCTTGAGCTCCAGGCGTCTGGAAAAGTCTCTTGCCTCCCCCATAGTGCCTTTTTTAGGCAATGCCAAGAGGTCAACACTACCAACATGAAAATGTCATCAAAATGCAAATTAAAGGTCATGCTGCAAAACGGTAGGAGTCTAAACATGAAACTGCACTCATTGCAAGCATTCTTAACCCTAGAAGATGCTGACATTTGTGCAGTCACAGAAACCTGGTTCAAAGCTGCTGAGAGCACCCCAGCCATACCAAGTTACTCATTGTACCATATATTCAGACCCCCACACTGTGGGCAGCAAAGCAAAAGGAGGTGGAGTTGCAATACATATTAAAGACATACATACCTCCAGGCTGGTCAAACAGTATGACACACAGGAGACCCTTCAGGCACAGTTAACTGTTGTTAATACCCCTATTCAAATCATAGCTAGCTACAGGCCCCCAATGTTGACTCAAGATGTTCACTCCACCTATCTGGACCTCATTGAATTTATCAAGATTCAACCCTTTACCCTGATCCTGGGCGACTTTGACCACAGACTGGAAGAACTACTTATGCCAAAACACAAATACCCAGAGATTCCTTGATTTCGTCAATGCAAATGCCTTGGACCAGCTGGTTGACACCCCCAGAAGAGGTGATAATACCTTGAACTTGGTGTTAATCAACATGAGTAACCACTGCAGCATCCCTACACTGTAATCCTCCCTGGTAAGATCCGACCACAAAGCGGTCACTTCCTAAGTCATCATCTCCCCTGGCCCCCCATCCAGCTAGGGTCAAATAAAAAAAACTTCCCCAAAGCTTATTACAACCTCCTGAAAGAAGGTATAAGCAGTTTCACAGCCCCCTCCCCTCCAAAGGAACTGGGACATACTGTATATTCAAACCTACACCAAAGTACTATACGAGTATTTATATAGCTGCATGGAATTAGGAATACCTGACAGGACAAAATCCTGCTCCTCAAGGAAGTGTAAACCTATCTGGTGGACATCTGCAATAAATACTGTAAACTCTATAATAAAAGGAAAACATTGCTGTCCAGGACCAAGAAGGAGCAGGTGCTTAACTGGAAGCAATGTCTGCTTAGTCTGAACAAGCAAATAAGAGCACTAGTGAAATCCTCCAAAGCAAACTTCAAGTCTAAACTGGCCACATCTACTAAAGACAATCATAAGGCCTTTTTCACATATGGCCGCAATCTCAAAGGAAGCACTCAAATTTGCTCAGAACTGGTGGTCAAGAACACCACATGTGCAAATATCTTAGATATAGCCAACCTGCTGGCAGACAGGTTCAGTAAAAACTTCACACCCATTTGTCGTCCCCCCATCAGTAAATCAGGACATCCCCAGCACTCCCCCCCCCCCTCATCTTATCTCTAGGGAGCAAGTTATCACTGCCCTCTCAAAGGCAAAAAAATACAGCCTCCATGGGACCTGATAACATCCCAGGCTGCATCCTATAAGAACTCAGGCAGGAAATTGCAGCACAATAAGCCTGCGTATTGGCTTTATCCCAGCAAGTGCAGGACAGTGACTGTCATCCCTCTGCACAAAGGTAGAGTGTCCACTGATCTAGGAAATTATAGACCCATCAGCCTAACTAGCCTGATCTGCAAAGCCATGGAATGGATTATCATGGACTTCATTAACAAGGACATTGGTAACCTCCAAACACTCGATCCCACACAGTTTAGTTTCATCAAGGGGAGGTCATGTCTGTTAAATTTGGCTGACTTCTTTGAGACAGTCACCAAAGCCACAAATGAGGTGAAGATAGCGCACACCACCTACCTTGACCTAGCCAAAGCCTTCAATACTATTCCCCACTCAGCTATAATAGATAAACTCTATTAGCTAGGCATCAATCTGTATGTTACCAGATGGGTAGCAAACTAGCTCACTGACAGAACTCACATAATCAAAATAGGGGAAGCCACCTCAAGTAGTAGACCTGCAATGAATGGTGTACCCCAGGGATCAGTCTTGGGGCCCCTGTTGTTTGGGATATACTTTTCTGAGGTGCAGGCCAAAACCAGTGGGCTATGGCTGACTACATTTGCAGATGACTGCAAACTGGATGTTGTCATCAGTTCCCCTAGTGAAGTGGACATCCTCCAAGGGGGTCTCACCCAAACAAATGACTGGTGCCAGAAACATGACCTCAAACTGAATGCTAAAAAAATGCATCATCATCCCCTTTGGGAACAGTGACATCCCCACAGATTATCACATTAATAACAAAGTCCTAAGCACACAATCAGTTGTAAAGGACTTGAGCACCCAGGTTGATAGCAAACTGACTTTCGACTACCATATTGCCTCTATTGTATGGAAAGCTTACTACATGGCCCACCTCAATAGTAAGAGTATCTCTTCCAGAGACAAGGAGATCATAACACCCCTGTATTCTTCCCTTATAAGACCCATTATTGAGTATAATGCCCCTTTCAGCATGTACCTCATAAAGCACATGCAGCATCTGAAGAGACCACAGAGGTTCCTCACCAGGAGAATCCAGGGCCTCAAACATCTGCCCTACACAGAGAGGCTAAAAGCCCTGTCCCTCTATGCAGTCTCATACAAACTCCTCAGAGGTGACTTCGGTCTAGCATACAAAGCAATCTCAGACCCTTCTTGATGGGACTGCTGCATATCTGCAAGTCAAGCTCCACTCAAGTAACCTGCATGGGCGACCTCAACCTGGACTGTGACATCAATAGGACTTGTTGGTGGGACAGTTTTGTGTCCCAGAGACTCCCCCTTCTGTGGAATAGACTCCCTCTCCATGTCAGGCAGAGTACCTCATTAACCCTTTTTAAGTGCAACCTGGATAACTGTATGGGTAACATAAAATACACCCCTGGGATTCCACCTGTATCCCTGCTGGACAGGGGCATTGGGTACTGACTTGTTGGAACATGGGCTAAATTCTTGGTTAGTGTTGTAAGGGCCTCATGGCCAATAGCCTAGTAACTTTCCATGATCCTAGCAGTGAGTAGTATTCTAACTTCTCCAAGGATGATGCCACAAGGATAATTGGCTTATTTTTTGGTGCCATTTGAAGAAGATACAATATTTGTCAGCATAGAGGAGTATGGTTGACAGATCATGCTACTTTGCCATGGATGGACTGTACCTATCCCCTCTAGCCTTTCAAACATTGGCTAAAACCTTGTCCACTCCACAGTGCCTTTCTTGGGAAATTGCCAACCTGATAACTTCCAAAAGAGCAAATTCATCCCCAAAAATCTAAAGGTTGTCTGCACAATGCCAGGAGTCTAAACAAAACCTACCTGCAAGCTCTCCTCACCTTGGAAAAAAATAGTGTCAGGGATACCTGGCCTTTGACTATCATAAGCCTACAGTAGTAAGTATATCATTCTGTGTTGCATAATGTATAGTTTAAAGCCCCAGAGAGCACCCCACCATACTGGGCTATAATACCTTCCCCATATTCAGACCAGCTGTTGCACAGGAAGGGAAAAAGGTGGTGGTGTCTCAATTTAAATTAAGAACAAGAACAGTTCAAGAATGGTATGATATGCTTTAGCTTCTCCACGTCCAAATTATCCTAGGTAAAGTCCCATACCATATCTTCCCAAGTTAAAGGTTCCCCTCTATGACTCAGGAAACCCATAATATCCGTAAATGTAGTAGGATCTCAGCTAATCTTGGAGCATTTTGGTATTATTATAAGGCAAACTTGCTACTATTAAGCAACAATCTAGCAAAATTTCAAGTGCCCCCAAACCCGAGAATACCGCTGCCTATTTTGAATTTCTTCACAAAAATTCAGTACGATTGTTTTGATTATGTTAATGCCTAAATAGAGACAGCTGTAGCTACCCAGAATAACCACAGGGCAAACTCAAAAAAAACAAGCCACCCTGGTGGAATCACAAGATCCATAGGGTGCATAACACATGGAAGAAGATAATGCAAAAAGTATGAAGTGCAATTCCAGGCAAGGTAAAAGTCCTTCATCAAGCTACACAACTCTGGGGGATAATCAAGTCTACCAAAGCCAAATGTGAGGTAGTAATAGCCTTCATGGCCAAGCACAATCACAAGGCAATCTTCAGCTTTGTCCTCAATCTCAAAGGCAGTACAGAACATGTATGAACTAATTGTAAATGGAGCCACCTGTACTGAGCCAGAAGATATAGCAAGTCTACTGGCTGACAAATTTAGCTCCAATGTCCCCCCTCAATCCACGGACACAGCACAGGAAATACTGACAACCATAACTACCCCAAGTATCAATATTATTTATTTAGTTATTTATTGAGATTTGTTTACTGCTCCTTTTTGGCATATATTTCTCTGAAGTCAAGGATAAAATCAAGGGCCTCTGACTGATTGAGTTCACAAACTACTGAACTCTAGACACAGTCATAGAATACCCCAAAGAAACAAATACCCCTCAAGAAGGCCTGACACAGAGCAATAAATGGTGTCAGAACCACAGTCTAAAATTCAATGCCAAGAAAGGCATAATAATATCCTTTGGGAAGATGGCTACCCCTGGAAACTACCACAATGATAATACACCCCTAAGCGTAGTTTCAGTGGTCAGGGATTTGAGAATGCACATAGACAGTAACCTTGCCTTTGATCACCATGTGTCTACTGTAGTAAGGAAATAATTCTATGTTGTGCAACTTATAATGCAAGAGTCAGCCCTCATTATAACATTCCTGTTTCATTCCACTGCTTTCTAGTCACCTGCTGAATCTTCCCATCACTGCTGATACAATCATTCTAGTGTAAGTGTGTATGTGTGTCTGTATATGAGCTTCCATACACTTATACACACATTTGTTCATCTGCACGCACTTATGAATTCATTTTCTATAATTTCATTTATTTTGTTTGTCCTGGGAAACAGTAAATACATGCTTTTTCACCATGTATAGGGAAAAAAAAACAAGAAAATCTTGCTCTCTGTGGTATGCCAAGCACTTAAAACATTAAACTTTATACAAATCAACAGTAATCAATAGTAACCTTCAAACATAAAATACTTTTGAGTAACTTTTTAAATATAAATACATTAACATAAACCAGAGCATGAATAAACGTACATTGCGTTCTTGTTTTCTTAACAGCGAGCATAATCCAAGACAAAAATATATCTGAATGAGTATATTTAATATCAAAGGCTTTACAGAAATTATCAATGCAAAATTAAAGCTGCCAGTGGTACAGCTTGCATACCCAGACACCTGCCAGTGTTTGATTCTAACTTCCTAAAGCAAGCTTCCTAGAAATAAAGTACATTTGTGCATTGCTAAAGATGCATTGCATATGAGTCTTAAAATAGCATGATAAGCAACAAAACAGCATGATAAGTAACTTTAATTTAATCTTGATAATTGTTTCTGTATAGTACTTATCGTATTATCATTTTACTGAAATTCAAAATGAGCATCACAGTCAGACTTTAACTGACTGTTAAGAACTATACCTAAATATTAAAATGATGTCCCCATTCAGTAATAGAGCTGCCATCACTGTATGAAGAAATATCGCAGGGTTCAGAAAAAAAAACACACCTTTTGTTTTGGTCATATTTAAAGTGAAACAATGATCATTAGACCATTGGTATAGTTTCAAAAATATCAAGTCTGAAGTAAATGCGACGAAAAAATCCATAACTGAACAAAATAAAACTGGATCATCAGCATATATTCATCATCATCTTTGTCCGTCGTGGGGTTTGCCCACAGCAGATCACCTGTTTCCATTTCTTCCTGTTCTCTGTATCTTGCTCTGTCACACCAACCACTTGCATGTCCTCTCTCACCACATCCATAAACCTTATCTTAGGCCTTCAGCATCTTTTTCCCAATGTACTCAGCATCCCTCCTCAGCACATGTCGGCTTTGTCTCTAAACCTTCCAACCTGGGCTGACCCTCTAATATACTTATTCCTAATCCTGTCCACAAATCTTAACATCTTTAACTCTGCCACATCCAGCTCAAACTCCTGCCTTTTTGTCAATGCCACTGTCTCCAACCCATATAACATAGCTGGTCTCACTACTCTCTTGTAGACCTTCCCTTTCACTCTTACAGGTACTTGTCTGTCACAAATCACCCCTGACACTTTTCTCCACCCACTCCATCCTGCCTGTACTCTCTTCCTCACCTCTCTTCCACACTCACCGTTACTGTGAACTATTGACCCCAAGTATTTAAACTCATCCACCTTCCCCACCTCTACTCCTTGCATCCTCACCATTCCTCTATCCTCCCTCTTATTCACACACATATATTCTGTCTTAGTCCTGCTGACCTTCATTCCTCTTCTCTCTAGAGCATATTTCCATCTCTCCATATATTATTAACTTAAAATTAAGATCCAGCTTACAAGTAATATGATTAACTGTAATCATAAAAAAACAAGTGGTCCAAAGTGAAGACCTAAGGAGCACCGAGTCAAATATGAGTACAAGAGGAATACAAACTTCAAATTTTGTTGACAGCAGTCCTATTAGATAAATAAGATGACTTCCACAACAAACGTGTCACTGAAACATCTGAGATCCTTCAGTGAAACCAAGATAACCTGATGATGATTGCGTTAAAAGCTTTGGAATAATCAACAATTGTAGCACTGTATAAGAAGCAAACTGAGCACCATCTACATATTGTAATAAAAACATTAAAGCAATAGTTGTAGAACATTTGTGACTGTATCCATGTTGGCAATTCCCAAAAAGTGCTTTCTAATCTCTAACATTTGTTTACAAAGGATTTAAAAAAATGTTGGGAGAGCTATCATCAATATTATTCGCTGAAGATCTTTTTTATAGACCAGGAATTTCTTCTGAATGCGTCTAATCAGAAAGAAAAAAAACACCAGCAGTGAAGAATTATATATGTTAATAATAAGCTATAGCAGATGCTGTAATTCACTTTTAACAATTATAAATCAGTACCATCATGACCAAAAAATGGCCTTACCTCCTTGGGAGTGAACGAGGATGACATCAGAACTAACATGATTGTTTATTACATATTTAATGACATTCCTCAGCTGTTCTTATAGGAGAGTTTTAAAATGCTCCAGGGTCAGAGACTTCAGCTGGGATTCCTTGATGAGAACTGCACTAATTTTCATGGTGTTCACTGCATGAAGATAAATAGCTAACCAGACAGTTATTACGCCCTAGCAGTCTGAGTAAAAGACTGCACAACTAAAGCAAAGCACAGTACTACCAGGCGAAGCGGCACTTGCCCTCCCTGGCATGCCAGTTTGGAGCTCTGCATTACAAAGTGCCTGAAGTAGTCATGGTACTAACTCAAGTCTGCTTTGGGAACAATATGGTAACCCTGTGTATGTGGGTGCACATATACAGATGATGTGTCATGCAATGCAGCAGTGTACCCTGGCATTACTGTAGCTCCCTAGTGCTGTACCATGTTTTTAATAATGGCATTAGCACTTTACAACAGCAGCGGTACAAGTGTACACATACAATATGATGATGATGTGTGCACATGCTGACAGTATATCTGGTAACACAGTGATGTGCTTTACATTTGTCACTGCTGCAGTAGCCTTAGATATATGGGTTATATCCTACATATAACAGCCAGCAGGATTACAAAACCTCAGGGCATCTTCTGTGCACTCAAACCATTAGTCATCTTGAGCTGAGCTGACTAAAAAGATAGTTTTGGGTGGCAAGCCCTTCAGACCTTTCCTGCTTTCTAAGAAAGTGCTCTACTGTGGGCTTTTGGGAATTGACAGTTGAATTGCGCTGTTCCATTGCTTGGCAAATACATTTCCTTAGGGAAAAAGCCTCACACATATTATTTTTAATATTTATACTTACCTACCCCTGTACACATTTTGTAAATTTAGGAAAATGTATTTTTATTGACTGCCACAGACTTTATTGTAATTTTAAATGGGAGCACACTTCTGTTTCTGACATTTTATAAGTTAACTCAAACGTTCAAAAACTGTGTTTTTTTTCTGTGGAGAAACTGTGTTTAAATTACTTTTTAGGGCTGATAAAATGCATTACAGTGCTTTTACTGTGTTTTTGTTAGGAAAAGTGACTTTTTATTATTTTTCAAATTTTATCTGCTTGTGCTGCTTTATTTCCCAGGAAAGAAGCACCATTTTCAGCTTGACCTTGGTACAAACTACCAGTCCTATGGTCTGTCCTTTTCCCAGCCACAAAAGGAACAAGCTAACTAAAAGCCTTTGCCATTTCAACAAGTTAACAATTTTCTTCAGCCATGGATCCCCAGATCCCTCTGGTGTTGTACATACATCCACCATGGATCAGGAGTTAGTCACATTCTTTGCAGCTCTTGGGGTCACCTCAGTGGACACGGGAAAGCCACTGTTGTTTGTTTTGTGAGAAAAGGGCCTTAAAAGATGCCTCTGTTTAGCCAGAGTGCTGTGCCCATCCCTGGGGAAACTGATACTGCCATTAATAATCCCATTCCCCCAACTTTCCCGTCAAAAAGAAACAGAAAACTAAACATGTACCTTCTCCTGCTCAGGTTTCATTGGACAGGAGTAGTTTATTAATTCTGGCACAGGTCTTGTACAGGCTGTTAATCCTCCTTATCAGGTTGTTTCAGGTGAAAGAAAAAAGGTATTTTTCCTTTATTGGAAAGATTCTAGAAAATGAATCCAGAAAATAATTTGATGGGACAGTAGATGTTTTTCTCCTGAGATTTCCGAGTCAGACTCCGAGAACGTTATCTGAATTTCTCTGAGACTATTTCCAGAATGTGTCAGTGTTTCAATGGAGAACACTGAGGTTTCTCAGTCCTTCAGAAAATACTATGAACTGTTATAACTGGAATTCCCAGAACCTCTTCCCACCCCAAAGTGATGTCAACATTGAAGGATGTGTTTGTCACAGCCTGTGGTTTCCATGGTAGGCAGCCTGCTTGACCTAAGAAAGTAGATCAAATGTACAAAGTTCCTCAGTCTTTCCAAATTTTATAATCATCCTTTATGTGACCCAGCAGCTATAGCTTCAGTTAATCCAGGTGCTGCCAAACATTGTTTAATTCTAATCCTTCCATTCTGACAAGGATGGCAAAACAATTGAAAAGTTTGAGAAAAGAGTGTATGCTTCTGCAACTTTAATTTTTAGAATTTTGAATTGTGGTTTGCCTGGCTGCATTCTCAAAACAGCCCAGAAAATGTAAAACATGAGATTTTGTCTGCTTTGGATAGAAATTTAGTTTTTGGACCTTCTGCTACAGAGGTTATCAAAAATGTGATGAGAGGGGTAAGCTGATGCAGGGAATCTCTTAAATTTTCCAAGGAATATTCTATTTCCTCATCCAGTTTTTGGCAAGAAACTAAATAAACAGTCTCAGCAAAATACTGGTAAGCAGTCATTTACAAAATGTTGGGAAGGAGATTCCAAAAAGAAAGCAGGAACCTCCCAGAACAATGGACCATCAAATAAATCAGAATGACTATATAAGGGACATTGGTTCCACCACCCCCACCCCCAGCAGTCCCTAAATCCCTCCATTTCTGTCTTTGGCAACAGATTATTTCAGACAATTGGGTTCTGAGGCTGATTCAGTTGGGTTACAGATGACAGTGGGAAGAAATCTCCCTTTTCAGGGTATTATTCCACATCCCCCACACCAAACAACTCTGTTTCCTCCTGTCCTACAGCACATGCATTCTTGGTGGGGTGATAGAAACAGTTCCTCCTTCTCAGTAACTAAGACGTTTTTATTCAAGAATGTTTCTGGTGACAAAGAAAGAAAATGGCTGGACAGAAGTTTCTTCCCTAAACCAGTATGTGATAGTGCTCAAGTCCAAAATGCTTTCACTTCACAATCTGTTACCCCTTCTTCCTCATTTGAGTTGCTTTGGGAACCTTAGATGTAAAAGATGCCTACTGTTACATTCCTATTAATCCAGGCTTCAGACGGTTCTTAAGGTTCTATCTGTCTGGATCACATTATCATTTCTATGCCTTGCCCTTTGGACTATCGGTAATTATTTAAACACCTACTGTTATGGTAAGTTTGCTTACACAATGGTACTTTCTGGTGAAGCATTTCAGAAACAGTGACACTAAGTGGCCAATAGCATAACCGGAATGCTAACTAGCCCTCATTAGCTTAGTATAAAGAATGGCACCATTTTGTACAACACCACTGTACAAATGTAGACTAGAGGAATTTCTGTGAAGGTTCAGTAGAATTGCAGCTTTATAAATTTAAGGAAGGATTTACAGAGTTAAGAAAGGAATCTTGCCTGGTAAATTATATCAACAAGAGCTACAAACCTTGTGGGGATATCAGTCAAACTGAGGTAGACATTGTGATATACATGTAACTGAGAACTCAGGATACAGGCATTGCAAAGCACCATCTGCCTTGGTGTGTGTGTGTGTGTGTGTGTGTGTGTGTGTGTGTGTGTGTGTGTGTGTGTGTGTCTTGGGGGACAACCATGTACACTGGAAACCTTGTGAAGAAAATACTGTAGGACATTACGGTTTCAGGGCCACATTTTGAGATATGGGTACAACATGTAATTGTGTGGACGCCTGTGCATTGCACCAACTGCAGCTGATAAATAGATGCATAAAGTATGGAGGACTATGTTCATGAGTACAGTACAGAAATGAGGGTGCAGTGTTCTCAATAACTGCACCAGCAAAACAGGTGCATAAAGATGTGGCCACACATATGGGCCTCCCTCTGTATAACCTATATACCCAATAACCGACGTATTTTGCCCACAGATGTACATCTACACACATGGCACCAGAGGGAGTCAATGCCTGAAAATGTTCACTGCCTAAGAAAATAAAATATTACTGCATGCCTTCTGTATGTATGGCATGACTCCTGGGCAAAGGTTGTGCGAGCAAACATTGTTGAGACCAGATTTGGCAGAAAATGGTGCAGGATATGAATGCAATGAGCAGCCATAATAGTTTTGTCTGACAGGTTCAGTGAAGACATTCTGATATGATACTGTCTGCAAAGGAAAAGGCAAGGGACATTGCAAAGGACAGGTCTACTACAGGGGATGGGCCACCAACACTAAATTGGCTTACTAAGGCTGTGGAGTTTCTGATGTCACTCACTGGAGAGAGACAACACACATACCAGGAGGTGATTTGAATGTTGAAGGTGAGATGGCTGCAACCACCCATTTATCAGTCAAGGACATGAGGTTAGTAATGTCCATTACAGTACAGTGTAACACACTCTGCTGCATTTGAAAATAATGATTGACCAATGACCAACTATTTACCCTTCTTTCTGGGCACCTCTGGTCTGCAACTGCAGTAGCCATCATTACAAGATATGCATTTCAGAATATACTATAGTTGCATTTTGATGTCTAATACTGTGCATGACAAAGGGAGTGTAGGGGTTATGGAGTTATGTGTGTAACTATGTTGTTGTATGTGTTTCTGCTGTCATGGGTTCCACTGGAACAAGACTGCATAAGACTGACATTTACAGGTACTATAGTCTGATGACACAGTAACACTCCCTGCAACATTATAAGGGAAGGAGTAGTCCATACTCACCATTACAGAAGCCTCTGTTGAAGTACAGGCTAAGAACATAGTCTTAACAGGGTATGACAATGGGTATGACAATCATCTTCTACCCGACAGTCCCTCACAAGGTCCACCAGTGACCCCAGCACATACAGTATGAAATGCTCACCACCTCTATGGCACACATTCCCACATGTGATAGACATGGAGAGAGTTTAGGCACCAGCATGCAACAAGGACTGTCTCTGATATGGCAACTGCACCTGACATTAATCAGCAGATATGCAGGTGAATGACCCAGGCACAGTGGACTGCTACCCACAACATTGTGGAAATATGGTGAGTGTGATCCACAGATCCTAAGATCACATACAAGTACATAGAGGCATGGAGTATAGGGGCAGGGAAAGAGTAACATTCCTAAGGTCACCAGTGGCAAATGTTGGCTCCATAGGTGCCTCCATGAGACACATTGCAATCACTCTCCAGTATATTTCCAGAGACTACATCTTCCATGCCTGTGGGAAGGTCTGGATGTGGGGGGCTGGACATGAACTGTCAGGTTACATTGATCACAGCCATACCCAGTAATGGATCTCAACACCAGGCTGCTCACACGTTCATGTAGGTGTAACCCTTCCCTATCACCGGTTGGCATGCAGCCTGCCCCTCTACTCGGGTCTATGTCAAATCTTCGAATACTGGAAATGCCGAACGTCATGTGGTCGAGACCATATGTTTGACATTTCAAGTGTTCGAAGATTGACTTTTAACAGCACCGTACTGTGCAGAATGGGAGAATTTCCCTTTTCTGCACTGAAGTGTGGCCTCAGAGTTGGCATATTTAAGTAAGGGGGGTGTGGGGAGTGCAGCCTCCCATGTGGGGGGTGCAGGGGGGCTTGTTAACACTGTTAAGGTGTGTTTTTCTTTTTTTTAATTATATATTCAAACTTACAAATGTCGACTATATGGTCTCGACCATATGGTATTCGACATTTTGGACATTCAAATATATAACATAGACCCCTCTACTCATGGTCAGAAAATACTTTTTGATTTAAAGACACTTGGGGTCAGCACATGGTACACCCTGTCATGATGAACACTATGGTTCTATAGTTTTACCCATTTCTTTTCACACACCACATCAAGACCTGTCACTACATGTTAACACAGTGTCTATCAGCCTACCCTTATTCATCCCACTTTTCCAGCAACACTTGCCTTTTTATTGTCTTTTTTATTTTCATACTCAACTCTAAATTTGCACAAGCCTTTTGTGTTTATTTGCAGGATTCATGGTGAAAGTTTGCTAGAATAAAAAGCACATTTTGGTAAAATGCAAGGGCTGCCACTCACAAAGGCACTGCATAGCACTAAGGAGAATTTAGCAACTGTAAAGACCCAAGGGCAGTTTCAGCACTGCAAGAGGTCACTACATGGACAGTCTTAGGGCAGAAGTATTAAGATATGAGTGGTGTACTTTATAAACAAATTAAAGGCATCATGGACAACTAAAGCAGAAACAGGAAGATAAAGCAATGAGAACTTTACCCTGTGGTACATAAAGTATTAAACAAGTACAGAGTGTTCTAGAAAAACACATGACAGAACAATGGCAGTAAAAAATAAGATTGTCAACATTGTGAAATAAAATAGGATATATGCTTGGGTCAGGAATAAAATGTGCATTATACAACTGAAGGCAATTTATATTAAAAATGTGCATGCTGATCAGAGAAAGCAATCAGCATCCCAGTGCTAAATTCAAGATTACTTCAGGAAAGATGTTTGAGAGTTATACCGTAGTAGTTTAGTTGCAGCAATAAAATAATGGCTAGTCTGCGGCTACTGAACAAACATAAATTGATGCTGCCATTTAGTGCCACAAAGTATACATAGGTTTCAGATATACTCAGGTATTTTCTGGCTTTTGTTGGAGTCTTATTATGCACTCATTTTCATGAGACTCTGGATATCATTCCTGATGAATCATTAAACTTTATCTTTTGCAATTTATGTCTTGGTCTTTTATGCAAGATTTGGAGAGGTGTGGAAGGCCCAGAAATGTAAGTAACAAGCTTTCTATCAAAAAGGAAAAATACTTATTTCAGTTATGCTTAAATATTTAAGTTGCATTTATACTGACCTGTGTGTTTATACTGCCTTGCACTTTTCTGCTTTTTTCCCATGTCTTAGCCAGAAAAATTATCTGTTTGCAATTTTTATTTTATTCTGGAGCCTTAGTCTTGTACCTTAATTTACAGTTGTGGGATGATTTTGTTTCTACATTACTGCATTTCTATTTCCACAAGTAGAATTACTTGCAAAAGCTCTCCGTTTGTATTTTAAATCCTGCTGGGAATTAGTGTTGTACTTTCATTGCAGTTGTGACAGAACTGTGTACTACTGCCAGATTTGAGCCTCATATAGTCATTTGTTTTCTATAAACAATGTTGCTGGTAAATTTCAACATAGTCTAGTGAGAGTGTTTTTTTATGCTCCAGGATTTGTGCTTCATTGTTTTTACAGTGTTGATATTCCAGTATTGCTCCAACAATTTTATATTGAGCTTATTTACTTTGTGATAGTTGTTTTCTAGTGTTTTCTGTTCCCCTGTTCTCTGTGTCCGCTTCATCCCCCACTGAGACATTAAGCTAAGGTTTCTGAAAGAGCACCAGTATTGGCTGTATTTGACTGGCTCCCTCTCTAGCTAGCCTGCTATATCCAGCACAGAGCTACCCTAACCAGGGTCTTTTAGACAAGACTTAGAAATGTGTGGAAAGTACTGAACTGTAACAAACTTTTTATCAAAAAGGAAATAGAATTATTTCAATTCTGCTTAAATATTCAAGTGACCTGTGTGTGTTGATGCTTCTTTCTGCTTTTTTGTTTTTTTTTTCCATGTTTCAGCCCTCTTACATAGTATAGCTTGTACTGGTGTTAAGACATATTTTTCAAAAGTCACCTATAGATAGGATAGTCAGGTCACTGTGAATGAAAAGATTTTTTGAGTAAATACCTACATGGAAAAAAATGTCCTGTTTTAAAAAATGGAAATGTGTAGAGCACCCAAGCCTAGTTTTGGGCACACGTGTTCAGACAGGATGGCGTGCATTTGTCAAGATCAGGGAAGTGAATTTTTGCAGCAGATATTTTGCAATATTTGTCAATCACTAGGCAGGATTTTTGCCAGGTTGAAAATTTAACACTTTACAGATAGCAACATTTGATGCATCTCTGATGGTTGTTAATGCTAGGAGCATTAATAATAAAGTTTTTTATTTGAAAATTTACTATATTCCCACAAGATTGATGTTATTGTTTGTGAAACACGGTTAAGGAACAATGATTGGAAACCAGTTCTGACAAGGTATAAATGTTTTTACTGTAACAGACATTCTAACAAAAAATCAGGTGGCGGTGTTATGATAGGAATTAAAGATAAATATGAGACCTGTGATTATTATGTGTTCAACGATAACACCAATACTATAGATTGTGTAACTGAGACAGAACATACAACAATTGCTGGTGTGTAGACCACCAAAGTCAAGTGCAGATAACCTAGAGGAATTCATACATTTCTTGCATGAAACACAGAAGGGAAGAATAATATTAGCTGGGGATTTAAATTTACCAGCAACAGACTGGAATAATATTGATTCAACAATGTTAGTAAGGAAATTATTCACAATGTATATTCAGGAACAACAATTGCTTCAGATTGTAAAAAACCCTACCAGGGAACAGAACATACTAGACATTGTTTGTGTTCCTAAAGAAATTACTGTTACTTCAAGTCAAGTTTTACCACCATTGATGTGTAGTGATCATGGGGTTATAAAGGTTAATTTGTTGCTAGATAATTCTTCCAAACTGAAATCTAAACCAATGTACAGAAGGTTAATTACAGATTATATGGAAGTAAAACAGTCACTCTGTAAAACTAACTGGAGTGAGGTGTTCAGTGGAAAAACTGTAGATGGAATGTGGAAAGATTTGAAAGAGAAATTGTTTGAGTGCAAAAAATAAAAAAAATGTTTAACATCAGGATCTAGGCATACATCATCAGGGGGATATATTTCCATAAGAAGAAGATATCTAATTAAGATGGGAGACAAAATATAAGAAATTGAAGAGAGGTCGAGCTACAACTTTGAAAACTGAAATAAACAGGTTGGACAAACAGATTAAGCATAGTGTGAGACAAGATCAAGAGAAAATTGAAGAAAATGTATATAAAGATATTGAGCATAATAGGAAACCTTTTTATAGCTACATAAGATGTGGAAGGAGTAAAGACACACAAACTGATAAACTGTGTGCAGATTCTAAAATTAATTCTCAGACACAACAAAATCTTATGCAAAATAGTTTGGCTCCACAAAAGGGGTAATACGTTGTCCTAGTGGCATCCAGGTAACCCCAGATACTGGAATTAAATTAGATTATATTGAAAAAGAACTGCACAAACTGGATTCAAACAATGCACTGGGAGGAGACGGAATCAGTAACAATGACCTGATAACACTTCAGCAAGAACTTATAGTACCATTATATCTATTATTCACTAGGTCATATAAATATGGGGAGATTCCTCAAGATTGGAGGCATGCACTTATTAAACCTGTCTTCAAGGGAAAGGGGAGTAGGACAAACCCAGAGACATATAGATCCTTAAGTCTACTTTCATGTTGTGGAAAAATAATGGAGAAGGTTATATTGTATAAGTTATTGTCAGAACTGGATAGGTTGGGACTTGAAACCATATATCATCATGCATATGTTGAAAATACATCTATTACCGCCTGCAACATGATGTTCTATAACAATATAATAACAGCTATGAATGAAAAATTGTGCTGTGATGTAATTTATATAGATTTAACTTCAGCATTCAACAGGGTCATACACAAAACACTGATCAATAAATTAGTATAACTAGGTATTGATGTACTCTTGATAAGATGGCTGGCTGCATGGCTTACAAGTAGGACATGGCAAGTATCATACAGCAACTGGGCAGGTGAATTCCTTGGTTACAGTCAGGGTGTCTCACAGGGCTCTGTCTTAGACGCTTACTGGTTTAGATTGTATCTTTCAGACCTAACTTTTTCATCTGAGGTGTTATACTCTCTATATACAGGTGACCAGAAATTGGGTAAAGTGATTAGATGTTTTACAGATGAGGCATGTCTGCAAAATAACTTGACTAAATTGACCATTTGGAGACAGGAAAATAATATGCTGATAAATACATAAAAAACTAAGCATATGAGATTTGGGAGACATAAATTGAAAGGTGAATATTTAATACAGTACACAGTGATTGAATCTATAGGCTCATTTAAGGACCTTGGTATATGGCTAGATTCAGCTATGAGTTTTTCTAATCATATCAACCAATTGATAATTGATAGTTAAAGAACTATAGGTTGTATAAAAAGATTTATAAAGTCTAGGAAATCAAAAATGATGAAATCATTGTTTGTTAGTTACATTAGACCTGAACATGAATATGGAATAACAATATGGAACCCTATAAGAAAACAAGCATGAGTAAACTGGAAAGATTACAGTGAAAATATACCAAGGGCATCCATGGATGTGAAAATTTAAGTTGTTATGAAGGACTAAATTATCTGAACCTTTACAGTGTCTCTTATAGATATCTACGAGGAGATCTTATTCAAGTATATAGGGCATTTAGAGACAACTACCTCTGGGAATGTTTGAGGTTATCAGAAAGTACTAGAGAATCCTCAGACAACCTATGTAGAAGATTCTATAGGAATGAGAAGTGTACTAATTGGTTCTCTGACAGAGTAGCTGATGCATGGAACAGACTACCAAATTATATTAAAGCAAGTACTAGTTTAGATATTTTAAGAACAGCCTGAGCAATTATTAAGGGTACAAGTGTTATGGTATATTGGCAAGCTAGAAGGACTTTTAATGCCCATGCTTGAAATATTTGTATATATGTATGTAAAACGTTATTTGTTTGTATATTTTAATTGTTCTGGGGCCTTAGTTACGTAGCTTTATTTGCAGTTGCGGGGAAGACTGCATTTCTACATTATACTGCACATCTGCTATTTCCACAAGTAGAATTACTTGTAATAGCTATCCTTTTTGTATTTTAAAATTCTGTTGGGCCTTAGTCTTGTAGTTTCATTCACAGTTGTGACAGAACTGTGTACTACTGCCACTTTTGAGGCTTAATTAATCATTTAGTACTGCATTTGTTTTCCACAAACAGTGTTACTGGTACATTTTTGCACAGTCTGGTGCCTTAAACTGTAGCAGAATGTCAATAGTGAGAGTATTGTTTTTTTTTTCTGCTCCAGGATTTGTGCTTCAGTGCTTTTACAGTGTTGCTAGTCCACTTTTGCTCCTACAGTTTTATATTCTGGTTATCAATTACCTGCTTAAAGTTGTATTTTAATGCCTTCTGTTCCTGTATTCTTTGTGACTACCCCATTCCCCATTGAGACATTAAGCTAAAGTTTCTAAAAGAGCTGCAATATTGGCTTTATTTGATTGGATCCTGCTATATTTAGCCTGCTTCTTCATTGAATTGTTTCCTGGGGTGGTTTTATAAGGCTGTGTCTCTGGCCTTCACCCCTTATGGTAGTCTGATTTCCAAAGTCCCTCTCTTCCCTCTTTCATTGCTGTTGTCTGTTGCATAAGCTATTTAAGTAGTCTTCCCACCCATTGTTTTCCATTTATCCATTATACCGAGTGACCACCCAGCAAACCAGTATTGCTCTTCAGTAAACCTCCTTTGCTACATATTGTCTTCTGCTTATTTTCCCAGAGCTCAGCAAAACTTTGCATCCTAACCTGTGTTCCAGAAGTGTTTTATTTTTTCCAGTGCCATCCAGGCAAAGCTGAATACTTTTGATTGCTTAATAGCACTGGCTTAAGTTATTTTGAGAGATCACTCCTGCTTCATGCTTTTATTTGTACATTTCAATGTAGTTTTGTAAATAAATGCACTTCCTTTCACTGTTAATGCTGTAAGACTGTCTTGAAATTGTCTTAAGGGATTTCCAGCTAAGTGTTTAATTGGTCTGTGGTATCATTGCACTTGTAGGTCTGTTCTACTGTGTTTTTACATTAACTGAAGTGGGTTTATTCATTTTGTGACAGGAGGTGTTTGTCTGGTCTATCTGAGTTGATAAATACACAAACAGGCTCATAGTGTAGTTGTTATATTGGGCAGAGGACTCGTTAGTTAATTTTATGTGTTTTTAGCATGGAGCTGATGACTATGGAACAGCAGTTAGCAGTGCCCTATACAATAGCAAACACAGAGAAAGCAAATTTTCCCATAGAACAATCCATAAAACTGTACCTTGTCAAGCAGTAAATATAGAGTAAATACCTTGAGCTCCAAAACTTTGGAGCAGCTAATTTGGTGGCGAGTGGCAATACCTATAGATTTAGTAGAATTCTGAATTATGAAAATATTAAAGTTAGTATTTAGTACTGTTTAGCATAATCTGAACCCCCAAAACACCATTATTAGTCACTACCAACAAACCACCCTCAATAAGCATCTAACCCCAATTCACCACCCCATTGTAGTTCACAATCAAAGGACCAGGCAACATGGATATGTAATTTCCTAACTTCTCTGTAGCTAGTTTGGTGGATATGGGCATCTTGAGACAACACAGCAATTCTCATGTTTACCTACAACCACTTAATCTTTAAAGAAGCAAACAGTATTTTAGAGGTGTACACCTAACACCACGCATAGAGTCACTCTTGGTTTAATTTCATTTACTTGAAGTGAACTCGGTCGAATGGTCGTATCCTCAACTAATGTCCACAAAAACTTACACTGCAGAAGTCCATTATTGCCAAAATACATGTCAAATTTGACCTAGAAACAAGTGTTAACATGGGTCAAGATAGGGGCGAGATTTGTATGTCAGCAATATTGGAGTTTGACATTGCCAATGTTCAAGTTTTGGGATTTGTGCGAAGTGGATTCAACCGAGTCCACTTCAAGAAAACGATTGTAAATTGTCACTGTCAATGGCACCTCAAATGCTAAGCCCATAAAGGAAGAAAACATCCTTCCCAGGACTCTTGTCATAGGGAACTCCATTGTAAACCATACTGATGCCCCTCTGAACAAGGTGAAGATAATGGTTAGTTGCTTATCTGGATCCAGTATCCACCATATCATGAATGCACTCAAGTCATTACACCACACATACCAGTATGATTCCATCATAGTCCATGTGGGTGTCAATGAGCTGAGATGTATCTCCCTGGACTATATGAAAAGAGACATTATGGAGCTCTCAGATTTTGTGTCTCAGGCTGTTATGAGCCAAGCATTGATTAGCATATTACTATCACTGAGGATGATGCCACAATATCAGTACAAAATGATTTATTTCAACAATTGGCTGTCTTTCTTGTGTCATTCTAAGGGGCTCCAATATTTGTCTGCTTGGGAAGACATGGTTAATAGACCACATTGATTTGCCAAGGATGGTCTGCATCTGTCTCCTGTAGACTTTCAAATGCTGGCTAAAACGTTATCCACCTCCATTGTGCATTTTTTAGGCAATGCAAAATCGACTAAACTACCAAGATAGCAAAATCAACTCAACTGAACTTGTTACTGCACAATGCCAGAAACCTAAATAAATAAATAGAGTCCCTACAAGCCATGCACACAAGAGAATAATGTAGACATCTGTGCAGTTACCGAGACATAGTTTAAAGTGGCAGAGAGTACTCCAGCAGTGCAAGGTTTCAGTGACATCTACACTTTTAGACCAGTAGGTGCACAGACAAGGGCTAAAGGTGGAAGTATCTCAATATATATCAGTCACAAGCATACCTGTATGGTAGTCAGACAGGATTATATGCTGTTCCTTCATGTACAGGTCACCATTGACAAAATCCCATCCCATATCCTAGCCAGTTATAGGTCACCCTCCATGTTCCAAGAAGCTCACAATGCATATTTGGACCTACTAAAGACACTTACCATCCAGCCTAACACCCTGCTCATAGCAGACTTAAATTACCCCTCTGTAGATTAGGAATCCTTCACAGTCTCAAATATATAGGCACAGGGATTTCTGGACTTTGTAAATACTAACACCTCTGACCCAATTGTGAATTCACCCGCTAGAGGCTCCAACACACTTGAACTTGTATTCACACATTTGGGAGAATGCTGCACCCCCTCCGATGTCTCATCCTTTCTAGTAAGGTACAACCATAAAGCTGTTTCCTTTGAAATCAAAATCATCTCCATAATTCCAGTAAAGCCAGTAACAGTTAGGAGGAACTATTCCAAGGTAAATTACCTTTTATTAAGTAAAGGTTTGTCAAAATTCAGTGTCCCTCTAAACCCCAAGAACATAGCAGTCTACGCTGAGTTGTTCTCAGAAAATCTGTACACCCACGTCAGTGGTTGCATAGAGACTGCTGTACCTATCAGAAGTAAACCCAGAACTAGCCACAGAAACAAATTGCCCTGGTGGCATCCCAAATTAAACAGGATATACAACTAAAGGAAATTAATGGCAAAAATCAGGAAGGGAAATTCTAATAAAGATAAAAACTCTCTCCTCAAACTAAATAAGCAACTAAGAGGGTTTAATTAAGTCAAACAAAACCATTTTGAGGTTAAGATAGCCTCCCATGTGAAAGATAACTATAAGGCCTTCAGCTATGTCAAAAAACCTCAAGGGCAGCACACAGTGAACCTGTTAGTGGACAAATTCAGTTCCAACTTTACCTCCACTCACCCCCAGCCATTCCCTAAGAAATACCCTCAAACATAACCCTAACAAATGTAACTATGGAGCATGCACTGGCTGCTCTTAAAGCCAAGTACACAGCCTCAGTGGGCTCTAGTAACATCTTAAGTTGTCTCCTGAGTAGTCCAAAAATACAGCTAGTCAGGACTCTTGGAGTCAGTATTTAACAACAGTCTTAAAACAGGCTTTTTGTCATGACAATGGAGGACTATGACAGTCATTTCCCTTCATAAGGGAGGCCCTTCAGCAGATCCTAGAAACTACAGACCCATTAGTCTGACTAGTCTTATTTGCAAAACCATGGAGAGAATTATCATGAACATTATCAACAAAGACATAGGAGAACTCCACACACTGGGGCCATTGTAGTTTGGCTTACTGAACCTGGTCGACTTCTTTAAAAAGCCCACTAAAGCAATGGATCATGGGAAATGGCACATACTGCCTACCTAGATCTGGCTAAATCATTGGATACAATACACCACTCAGGCATTGCCAAAAAACTTACGTAAATAGGCATAAACCCCTTTATAACATGCTGGATAGCTAGCAAACTCATGAATAGGACCTAAGAGATTAAGACTGGTGAGACCACTGCCACAATAAGGCCAGTTACCAGTGGAGTCCCTCAGGGTTCTGTTCTGAGCTCACTCCTCTTTGGCATCTACTTCTTGGATGTCAAAGCCAATGTCAAAGACTTTTATCTAACCAAGTTCACAGATGATTGCAAACTGGGAGCACTCGTTGAATCCCCCCAAGGTTAGAACACCCTTCTAGAAGGTCTAACATAGATAAATGCTTAGTGCCAAAGCCATAGCTTAAATCTCAATGCCATAAAATGCATTGTAGTACCTTTTGGGAAGTTGGACACCCTGGGTAACTACTTTAGCAATAAAACACTCATAAAAGTTGATTCACTAGTCAGGGATCTGAGAACTAAAGTAAATAGTAACCTAGCCTTTGACCAACATCTGTCCAAGCTAGTAATAAAATCTTTCTTTTGTTGCTCAACTATGGGAATGCATCTAGGTGCAGAGAGGTCATTGTACCACTGTACTCAGCCCTCATCAGATCAATCATAAAGAATAATGCCCCCTTCGGTAGGTACCTAAGTGGGCACATGCAGCAACTGGAATGTCTACAAAGATTCCTTACAAAAAAGAATATAGGGAGCAAATACAATTTTCTATGCAGATTGTCTCAAAGCCCTGTCTCTTTCCTTGGTATCATACAGACTTCTGAGAGGTGATTTTTATCTGGTATACAAGGCATCACTAAACCCTAGCTTGATGAACCTTTTGCATATCCGTAAAACATTATAACTAATAGATTAAAAGACCTACATTTTGTTTGTTGTGTTGTAGAGGCATATATGTTTCTTGGAGACTTCCCATTCTCTGGAATAGTCTTCTCATCCATGGAAAGCAGTTTTTCCCTAACCCTATATAATTGCAACTTGGATCAATGGATGGGTAATCAGAAATTCACCCCTGGTCTGGTACCTACATCTGTGATGTACAGGAGCAGTCAGTAAATCACCCCCATAGAAATCAAATTTGTGGGTCACGTTTGGGTTGTAAGGCTAGGCTTATAAGGGCTGTAGTGGTCGGTAGCCTAGTATACACTTGTAAATCTGTGAACGTACACTTGCAGATACAGACACAGAAGAAAATCCGGTGGAGATTTAAAGTGTTGCTGGCAATGAACAATGAAAAGCTAATACAAAACAGTTGAGAAGCAGTCCATGAAAAAATAGTCTGATACCAGCTTTTTAGTACAGAATTTCAGTTAGCACTCAGGTTTTCTAGACAAATCAGATGGAGACATCATTAGACTCTGAAGTCTTTATGTGATTTGTCTACAAGACAAAAATGCTTGCCATGAAATCTTCCATAACAAAGCAATGGGTATTATCCAAACTTGTCTTGGGCTGCTTTTTCATATTAGTTTTTCACATTTGCAGAGGTACTTCAACTGGTTGCTAATCTGTACAAGAAGATACTCCTTCAAGGAAACTCAATATAAACAATGCAATGTAAGCTTATGTACTTTACACGCACAGTATCAGCAGCACTTGGAGATGTGCTGTGCAGGAGTCCCAAAGAAATACACATATACATGTAGAGTAGGCTATTCTGACTCAGAGATCCAGCCAGCAAAAGCACGCAGAGACAGAAAGAAGTGCAATTATACAATTTCATGATTTAAAGATGTCGGGTAGGTTACCCTGACTCAGAGATCTAGCCCGCAAAAGCACGCAGAGACAGAAAGAAGTGCAATTATACAATTTCATGATTTAAAGATGTCGGGTAGGTTACCCTGATTAAGAGATCCAGCCAGCAAAAGCACGCAGAGACAAAAAGAAGCAATTATACAATTTCATTATTTAGAGAAAGATAAGATGTGTATTTTTAAGTAATGACTGTTTAACAACTGTAAGACATATTTGATTGTGGGTAATGCAGAGTTTATTCTTGGATAGATTTGTTTGATCATGTGAGCTTCACTCTCATGATCAAACCACAGCAGCCATAGAAAACTGTGTATTACTGACATTCAAATGTGAGGTATTGTACAACTAGACTTCAGGACCTAGTCAAAGATGATGGTTAGTTCATTATGAGGAAATGTTATGCTCATTTGAGCAAAACATAAAAGTATGACAAAATACCAAAGAAAAGTTAAACTAACAAGAAAAGAAGTTGAAAACAACAAAGTAAGTAAAATCAGGGATAAAGGGTAGGAAGTAAATACAGGTATGTTACTGGACAGAATTTTGCAGGAAAGGAATTCTATGGCATAATTTATTTATTATCCATACATAGAACTAGGAATGTAAGGGCAGTAACAGGATAGTAAAGTAGTTCACTTTGGAAAGGAACTTGTGGAGCATTAAAATAAGAATATAAAAATTAACAGAAAATTCAAAACAAAACATTAAAAACACTGTTGGTGGTATTGTTCCTAATCCTGATGCACAAAGTTTGGACATTCTGTTAGAAGAAAAAGATCCTATCACACTGGAAACTGCTACATTACCTGCATCAGTCTTATAATTTAATAATTTTAAAATGTAAATAGTTTTGGAGAAGAGATGCCCCATTCTGTATTGTAAGCCAATGGTAATTCTTTGCAAGTCACAATGAAGAGTTTGAAGGCTTGCTAAGTAGACATAGAAAGACATACATTTTCATCCACTATATTAGTTGACAGTTGAATATGAAATGGAGAACAACAGTTCTTAGTCCATATTCCACTGTTGGCTTAAGAATATTTCTGGTAGAGCTTTTCATGTGACTGGTAAGAGCCACCTTGATAATTTATGCCAGAATTTTAACTGCAAGGGTTTGTTGGCAGTCAGTTCTGTGTGTGGCTTGAATGTTATGGAAAGGTCAAAAATCATGCCTGGATTCCTCTGTTGATGTAGGTTATGAGTGGTATAATTTAGCTGGAGTTTAAGCAGAGGAAGAAGAGGAAATATTTTGAGCACCTGGAGAGAGCAAACATCACAAGCAAGATTTAGAGGAATGTTTGGTCATTTTATTATTAGAGTTGTAATTTATTGAAACTTTCCTGCAATGTTTTATTTTCATTTGCTACAGGTTGGTGTCATAGGTTCATAGGTGTGTACTAGACTAATGGCCCTGGAGCCTTTACAAGCCTAGCTCATAGAAATTCCCTGGCATCGTGCTGCCCGACGTTAGTTCCCAGTGCCTCTATTAAGTAGAGCCACTGGAGTGACCTCCAGGGTGAACTTTCTATTACCCATGCACTCATCAAGATTTCTCTTGAAGAGCTACAGCAAGGTGCTCTGCTTGACATGTATGGGAAGTCTATTCCAGACCATAGGCAGTCTCTGGGTAAGGAACCTGTCCCCCCAGCATGTTCTGTTGATGGTGGTAATGAGGTTGAGGTCTCTGGAGCGTGTGGTGCAGAGGAATTGAGATTTCTTTAGATGTAGCATTTCTAACAGAGCTGGGTCAGACATGACTTTTCTAAGTCAAGCAGAGATAAGTAGGTGATATGAGACAGAGAATAGCTGGAGTCTTTTGAGTCTGTCCATGTAGGACATGTGTTTAATGCCTAGGATCCTCTTCATGAGGTACTTCTGCGGCCTCTCCAGCTGTTGCAGGTGTCTAGTGAGGTACATGCCAAATGGGACATTATAATCAATGATTAGTCTAATGAGGGAAGAGTAGAGAGAGATGATGACCTCTTTCTTCCTGGATGCAAAACCCTTAGTAATGAGATGTGTCACATAGAAGGACTTTCTGACCACAGTGGCAATGTGGTGGTCGAAGGACAGGTTGCTGTCAACCTACGTCCCCAGATCTCTTGTAACACCTTCAGTATTCATTGGGCTCCCATCGATGTGGTAATTAGTGGGAACTGAGTTTTTACCAAAGGGGATGATGATGCATTTTTTGGCGTTAAACTTAAGACCGTGGTTTCAGCACCAATCATTGGTCTCAGTGAGGCCTTTCTTTGGGATGTCTGCATCACTTGGGGAGTTAATAATGGCTCCCAGCTTGCAATCGTCTGTAAACTTGGTCAGCCAGAGTCCCTATGTGTTGGCCTGGACTTTGGAGAACTAGATGCCAGATAGGAGGGGACCCAAGACCGATCAGTGTGGGACTCCACTCATGACTGGTCAGCAGTCTGACTTGGAGTCCACTACTTTCACACTGTGTGTTCTATCTGTAACTCAATTTCCAACCCACCTAGTGATATAGGAGTTGATGCCTAGTTTGATGATTTTATCAGTAATTCCTGAGTGAGGAATGGTATCAAAGGCCTTGGGCAGATAGAGGTAGGCTGTATGCTCTGCCTTATCTCCATCCACAGCCCTGGTGACTGACTCAAAGAAGTCAACCA
Source organism: Protopterus annectens (assembly GCF_019279795.1). Taxonomy (NCBI): domain Eukaryota; kingdom Metazoa; phylum Chordata; order Ceratodontiformes; family Protopteridae; genus Protopterus; species Protopterus annectens. The sequence goes on along the minus strand of NC_056742.1, from coordinate 118,199,520 downwards.
GGTTGAGCAGGCATAATCTCCCTTTCACAAAGCCAAATTGCGTGTGGTCTAGAGTTTGGAGATTTCCTATATGTTTGTTAATCAGGTCCATGATGATGCACTCCATAACTTTATATATCAGACTTGTCAGGCTTATGGGCCGATAATTTCCAGTGTCTGTAGTCGCTCCCCCTTTATGGAGAGGGATGACGGTAGCAGCATGCCATTCGGTAGGGACAAAGCCTGAGGTGAGGCTGTGACTGAACAGGACACACAGATGTGGTGCCAGTTTGTTTTGTAGTTCATGTAGAATACAGCCATGGATATTATTGGGTCCCATGGAAGCTGTATTCTTGGCTTTGGACAATGCAGCTTTAACCTGTGCTGCAGTAATGCAGGGTGCCTGGCATTCTTCCAGTATTGCGATTGGTCCTTTGGGGGGAGAGAGGGATAAAGTTGGCACTGAATCTGTTGGCCAGTATATTGGCAATATCTGTTGGCTCAGTATAGAAGGTACCATTGTGCAGTAGCTCAGAGCAAATCTGGGTATTGCCGTGGAGGTTCTTGATATAGCTATAGAAGGCTTTGCAATTGCTTTTATTGTCTGCCACAATTCTGCCTTCATAGCTGGCTTTAGAGGATTTGATGAGGGATCTCGACTTTTTGTTGAGGCTAATAAGGGAGATTTTCCAGTCTTGGGACCTCACCTTTTTCTGCCACAGTTTCTTCCTTCTGTTGTAGAGCTTATTAATGGCAGGCGACCACCAGACTGGCTTTCTTTTTTTTGGAGGAGAGCATCTTGGTTCTGCTGGGTATGGCTAGTTCCATGCATTTATGCACATGGTCGTACAGTGCATTGGTGTATGATTCAGCAGTCATGCAGCTATTTTCCATTGGCATGGGTGCCATGAAGTTAGTCACCTCTGTTTTTAGGAGTACAAAGTCAGCTTTGGAGAAGTTTTTCAAGGTGGTTACATTTGCGGGGGGTGTGGGTGAGATGTGGATTTCCATTATGATTAGTTTAGGGTCAGATCTGACCAGGGAGGGATTGACTATTGGTATATAGCAATGGTCACCCATGTTAGTAATAACCAGGTCAAGGATGTTGCTTCCTCTATTGGGGGTCAGAATGAGCTTGTTCAGGGCATTGAAATTGATGAATTCCAGGAAGCGTTAGGCCAGGCTATTGGAGCTTGAGTAGTTTTCACAGTTGATGGAGGGGTAGTTGAATTCTCCTAGTAAGAGAGTGTTCAGTTGGACTTTGATAGATTCCAGGGTGCTTAGGAATGTGGAGTGAGAGTCTAGGGACATGGTTGGGGACCTACAGCAGGCTATGACCTGGGCACCGTCTTACACAATGTTAGTTGTACCTGAAGTATCTCAGATACATTATGCTGGGCTACTATTCTGGAGGTGTGCATATCCTTTATGAATATGGAGACACCACTGCCTTTGAAGCTTCGGTCCATGTTTCAGGGCTGAAAGGTGTGGGATGAGTTATAGCCTGGTAACGCAGGGGTGCTTTCTGCTGCTTTAAACTAGGTCTTCATTACAGCACAAATGTCGGTGTTCTCCATTTTGAGGAGTGCTTTGAGTGAGTGCATTTTGAGATTTAGACTTCTAGCATTGAGCAGCATGACCCTCAAATTGCATTTATTTATAGCTGTTACAGTGGTAATTTGGTCTTTGGAACACCACCTAAAAAAGGCATTATAGGGGTGGCAAGAGCCTTAGCCAGTACCCGGGAACAAGGAGTGATAGATGCAGGCCATCTCTTGCAAAGCATCGAGGTCTGTCATTTTATCCCAAGTGGACAGATACTGGATTCCCTTAGAATGACACCAGAAACTTAGCCAATTGTTGAAGTCAATCATTTTTTGTTTGTACTGCGGTATCATTCATAATTTATTGAAACTTTCCTGTGATGTTTTTTCATTTGCTATAGGTCATCAGCCATCCTCTCAGACTCAAAAGTCTATCATCTGCATCATTGTCTTGAGTGAGGGAATGTCTAGTACCAAATCATTTATGAAGACTGAAAGCAACAGTGATCCCAAAATGGACTCTTGTGGGACAACACTGTTAAATGCACCAATTTTTGATAAGGATGTCTCATAGGTTCATAGTTTATTACTAAGCTAACTGCCCATGAGAGCCATTTAAAGCCTAGCCAATTATCCCTTGTGAGACTCAAACCCTGCACCTTGGGTCTGTAAGGCAAACACCTTAGCCATTAAGCCACCCTCCCAACTGGATGTAGAGTCACAAAGTCCTGTTAGATAATCCTGAGCTGGGTTAGTACATTTGTTTCACATCAGTGGTGTTGCTAGAGTGTGTGCTTCTTGGGGCTGTCTTTAAGTTTGCTGCGCCTCTCCTTCACAAAATCATGGTCAGAACGGTTCTCCCATACACAGCCCTTCCCACTGCAGGCATTCCAGAGTCCCATTACTTGGCTATTTCTCCCCATTTACCATAAACACTGTAATGTGCATACTGCTTTATGCTTTACTTCTACAATGATTATTTGGATTTCATTTAAAACTTTTATTTTAAATTTTATAGCACAAACATTGATAGACATTTGCTAAACAAAGCAATACTGTCTCACAGTGAAAGACTTAGCATTAAAACTTCTCTGCCCTTGAAACTTATATTCATTGAAACAGAAGTGAAACCCACATTCAAAGAAAATATATCTGGTTAGTGGAGGATAAACTTTACCTTTGGGCTGTTTTCAAATCATAAGTCCTTTGTACACATATTTAGGACCATGCAAACGTACATGTGTTCTTTGATTCACCTTCCTGATTGTATTAAATTATATTCCTTGTATAATACAGCACACTTGTTGGAGCATGTTTTAACTTTATTGTTTTGAACATTTTTCTATTAAGCAATGAAACAAAGTGTTGTTGTTGTATCTTTTGTCTTTTCCCGGTTAGGGGTCGCCACAGCGGAACTCTGGTCCGCTAATGATTGGCAGTAGATTTTGACATACCGACTTGCCAGGCCTGATGCACAAAGAAACAAAGTGTAAGAATCAATAATGACAAAACTGCCCAATTCAGAGCATTTTCATCATAAAAGTCTACTCAAACGTTTGTCATTACAATCCACCAATACCAGTAAATATTCACAATCTCTGCAGAAGTAAAAATCGTCTAAATAATTCCACATTAAAGAGATCTGTAACTAATGAAGAGGTTGCTGCTAGCAAACAACTTTTTATTTCATTGTTTCATCTACAAATAAAGTGTCTGTTGCCCTTGAAGAATAAATTGCCAATGTTACATTAAAACTGATAAGCTAGTAATATTGCAATAGGGAATGAATATCAAATTGATAGGTTTGTAGCTACTAGGTATCTCCTGCAAAGGAGGACATTTACAGGAATGCAGCATCTACTCCCTTTAAAGTACAACATAGTACAGTATCAGCAATCCATCTGCATACTTTGGAAGTAGAACCTACAGCCTTCTGCATCAAAAGCAAGTTTACTACCTGTTGAGCTACTAACAATGCAAACAGACTTGGTATAAGCAGTACTAAACTTCTCTTTCCCCTGAAGCTCTCAGCTCCTTGTAAAATCCAATTGACACTCAAGCAAGTCTCTCAACTTTGCAGCACAAGAAATCTGGATAAAGCTAGCATTTATGGGGGGGGGGGCGGGATAAAGGCCCAAAAACCAGGGATACATTTTAAACATTGCTTGTATAATCTTAGAAAGTTGCTGGAATAAAGTGTTTTGTGTTACCATAGGTTTCCTGAAAGATAGGAAGACTGAAACTTAAATGACCATCAATATTTAGTGAATTCCGTTCTTCTCACTGATTTCCCAGAAAACCACAAATTGTAAGAGGAAGTTACCAAAAGTATGAGCCAAACATTCCTGACATTCTGTGAAAATCTGGACAGTTGAGAGTCTGAATCACAAATGGTAGTATGGGTAGACAATTCAGGACTTTGTTCCTTGTACCTAAGGTACAGGGTTTGAGCTTGAGTAGCACTAACCACCAAGTATAGCTAACTGGGACATTTTACACACACACACACACACACACACACACACACACACACACACACACACACACACGCAAATTGGGTGAACTGACATCAGACACACACACACATAAATCAGGTTTACTATCATATTTCCGAATCAAACTCCGTCGACTGCACTTTTGTCGAACACGGAAATTCAAAAACGGTAATGTCGAACACCAAAAGCCAACCTAGGAATGGGTTTTAACATGGGTCAAGATAGGGGAGAGGTTTGTAGTTCGGCAATAACAGTGAACACCTATCTCGACCAATGTTAAAACTGTTCCTAGGTTGGCTTTTGGTGTTTGACATTACCGTTTTCAAATTTTTGTGTTCAACAAAAGTGCAGTCAACGGAGGTCAATTCGGAAATATGATAGTAAAACATAAATTGTGTGAACTGACAGCAGACACACACACACACACACACACACACACACACACACACACACACACACACACACACACACACACACACACAAATCTTGTAAACCAACAGCGCTCAGACACACATACACACACACATAAATCAGGTGGACTGACAGCAGAAACAATACTCGGGTAAGCAGCAGTAAGAAAACCTAACTCCTTACTTGAAGAATAAGAACCCAGCAGCAGTAGAATTAAATTGGATTAACCAAACAAGCAGCAGAAACTGCACTCAGGACATATACATCCACCATTAAGAATAAAAACCCAGGGGCGAACCAGCAGCAGAAACAACACTCAGGCAGGCAGCAATAAGAAAACTTAACTCTCCTTACTTCAAGAATGAGCCCGACTCTCCTTACTTGAAGAATGAACCCAGCAGCAGCAGTAGAATTAAATCAGCAGCAAGCAGCAGAAACAACACTCGTGCACACACACATACAGACACACACACACAAACACACACAATTAAGAATAAGAATGCAGCAGCAGTAGTAGAATTCACACACACACACACACACACACACACACACACACACACACACACACACACACACACACACACACACACACAATTAAGAATAAGAACCCATCAGCAGCAGTAGAATTAAATCAGGTGAACCAGCAGCAGAAACAACACTCGGGCAGGCAGCAATAAGAAAACTTAACTTTCCTTACTTGGAACAGTCAGAAAAATGATCAGTCCAAAGTTGTATTTAAATATTGCACGGGCAGAACAAGACGTCTTCAACGTGTGCACAGACATGATGCTAAGGGACTGTTCTTAAAGAAGAATGCTCTCAGAAAAACATTTTTTTTTAATTAAAGCTATTAAAGTAGACAGTCTCAAAAGTGCCAACCGAGGCAGACTGCTCCCCTCATCCCCCGCCCCCTCCCAATATGCCACTGTTTCACATACAAAACTATTCAGTTTGCTTAGAAGTAGAGCATGGTTAACTGTCATGAAGGCCCGAGTCATATCCATAAACTTTCTAGCATTGAGAAGACCTTCATTTATACTGCATTAAATAGATTTGACAACAGATTACAAGTACAAGGAAGCACTGATGCCATGCTGTTCATCACATAGTAACATCTTATCATTTATATAGTAAAACACCTTTCCAGAGATTTTTGGGAGAGAGCAACTATTTCTATTGGCATATATAGCCATTAGGATAAGAAAGTAAAGATACTTTAGGAAATAATACAATAATAACCAGCTATACTTGAAGTGAATATTGTAAGAGAGAGATAAAAGAATAGGAAGTGGGATCTTTAGAAAAAGGTACAAGTAAATGACATAGGAAAAAATGAATATTGGGGGAATATTACATGCAGAAAAATGTTTTGGAGGAGGAATGAAGTTTAAGACGAGGCAAGAATTGAATAATTTATGTAATGTTGCTTAGACTGTACATCACATATGTTGTCATATATCCTATAATGTTTGCAAATGTGAACTTGATAATATGTTTTGATTACTTTATATATAAATATAAGCTTGTCTATGTCACAAGTGATAATTCAATAAAGGTGTTAAAAACATTTTTGACTAGATTGGTACAGTACCAGAGTTATTCCTCAGGCTGCATGCAATTTACAAAACTGTGTGCCTGTTTTTTTTCCCTAGCTTATTTAAGAGGTTCTTGCTTTCTCTGATTTAAATTTTTTTTAAATAAAGTGTAGTGTTAATATCTGCTGGGCCACTAATATGACATGGAAACTGTAGTGTTCATATTTTGGTAGTTAGGGTTGGAGTGGCTGATTTATTATTGAAAGATTAAAAATAAAAATAAAATGACTATATTTTGGTTGGGAATTCAGGCTTTTTGTGATAGTTGTTTTAAATGTTTCAGAATGTGTAATTTGGCTTCTTAGGTGTTTAATGTATTACAGAAATGTTTGGGATTAAAATTAATGCTGTTTGTCTATTTCTAAAGTAAGTTGCTTTAGTTGCTTTGACAGCTTTTCAACAAGCTTTTGTGCTGTTTAGGTATACCAATTCAAGACAATATCAACATAGCCAATCAGGTTGTGGATGTATGAGGTAAGCCACTGAAAGACTTGCCTTCTTATTCTTACTGAAGTAATTGGAAAAGGAAAGTCCTGCACTATATACAGCTGATTAATTAAATAAGATAATGCAATATTGGGATGTCTTTTAATATAGACAAGTCTCCAATTTTTTGGTTTCTAAATGAATCTGAAGATCTGATTCTTTGCTTTCAAAGATAATTCAGCCAGTAACAATGTGTATTGTTTTCTGTTTTTTTTTTTTTCAATGACAGATAAGAGATTACCAGGCAATGGTCACCAAGAGGATCTTTATTTTTAGGCATCAGTGTCCTAAAGTGTTAAGATGAAATGTAAAAGTTTGTTGGGTACTTTACTATCTGCTCATAGCCTTTTAGGGTTAATCTGTCTAAGTGAGAGGTAGTTGGTCCAGTAGCATTACTTTTAAAATCAGAGAGAAATATAGAATTCTTAGGAAAGCAAGATGTGTACACATTTTTATTATTTCTTTTAATGTGATTGTTACGGAAGGGATATTCAAGTTAACCCAGCATGCAGTTGTGCATTTTTACCTATGATGATGTAGGCAGTACTGTGAACTCAGTTATTTGAAGGCTTAACTTGAGTTGCCTGAACTACATCCATTGAGGTATTATTTTGATGAGTAATCACATCCATTCCAGGTCTGACATCACTGTACAAAAAATACTGGTTGCAAGTATGATGTGTAAAAAAGAAGTCACTTTTTCTCAGGATTGTTACCGCCAATATGTGAGTTTTTTTATAACTGACTAGGATTTAAGTATAACCCATTTATTCTTGACGTTACTAACAAGAATTGGTCCAGTTTACGTCTTTAACAGTTATATTGTTAGTGAAATTTGTGAATTGCCTTGTATAGGTTCATAGGTTCATAGGCTATCGGCCCAAGGGCCTAATTAAGCTTAACCAACCAGGTTCCCTGGCTTACACTACCCAAGAAAGTTATTTTCCTGTGCCCCTGATGAGCAGAGCCACAGAAGTGATCCCAGGGTTGTATTTCCTATTTCTCATCCACTCATCAAAATTTTTCTTGAAGAGTGCTAATGAGGAACTTTGCTTGACATAGATGGGTAGCTTGTTCCTGAGTATGGGAAGTCTCTGGGACAAGAATCTATCCCTCCAGCATGTCCTGTTTATTGTGGTGACAAGGTTTAGGTCCCTAGAGCATGTAGCTCGGAGGGATTGAGATTTTTTTTTAGGTGTAGCATGTCCAACAGCTCTGGGTTTGACATAGCTTTATATGTTAGGTAGAGATCACCTTGGAGTAGGTGATATGCTACGGAGTAAAGCTGGAGTTTTTTGAGATGGTCAGTGTAGGGCATCTGTTTGAGGCCAGTAATCCTCTTTGTGAGGTACTTCTGTGGCCTTTCCAGCTGCAGCAGATGTCTTGTGAGGTGCATTCCAAAAGAGGCAGTGTACTCTATAATGGGTCTAATGAGTGTCAAGTAGAGGGGAACAATGACCTCTTTTTTCCTGGATGAGAACCCTTTTGTGATGAGGTGTGCCACATAGAAGGATTTCCTGACTACTGTGGCAATGTGATTATCAAAGGAGAGACTACTGTCCACCTGGTTACCAAGGTCTCTTATCACACATTCAGCATTAAGTAGACTGCCGCCTATGTGGTAGTTCATGGGTACAGAGATTTTACCAAAGGGGGTGACAATGCACTTTTTGGCATTGAGCTTGAGGCCATTGCTCTGACACCAGGCATCTGTCTCAGTGAGGCCCTTCTGTAGGATATCCACATCATTTGGGGACTCAACTATAGCTCCTAGTTTACAGTCATTTGCGAACTTAATTAGCCAAAGGCTATTTTCTGTTAGCCTGTACTTCAGAGAAGTAGATAGCAAACAGGAGAGGTCCCAGGACTGAACCCTGTGGTACTCCACTTGACATTGGTTTGAAGTCAGATGTGGAGTCTGCAACTTTTACAGTGTGGGTTCTGTCAGTGAGTCAGTTGGCAACCCATCTTTTGATGTAAGGATTTATACCTAGTTTAGTGAGTTTAGCTATAATTCCAGAATGGGGGATGGTGTCGAAAGCCTTGGCGAGGTCAAGATAGGCTGTGTGAACCACCTTACCCTCGTCTATGGCTTTGGTGACTGCCTCAAAGAAGTCGATGAGGTTCAGGAGGCATGATCTGCCTTTCACAAACCTAAACTGGGTGGGGTCCAGAGTTTCAACGTTACCAATGTCTTTGTTTATGAGTTCCATGTTGATATGTTCCATGGCCTTGCAGACCAGGCTTGTCAGGCTAATAGGGAGATAGTTCCTGGGGTCAGTGGTGGCTCCCCCTTTGTGGAGTGGGATAACTGTTGCTGTGCACCATTCAATGGGCACAACGCCTGACGTGAGGCTATGATTGAACATGGTGCTTAGGTGGGAAGCCAGTTCATTCTGAAGTTCATGTAAAACACAGCCTGGGATGTTGTTCAGTCCCATGGATGCTATGTTTTTGGCTTTAGAGAGTGCAGCTTTTACCTGCGTAGTTGTGACCACAGGGACTCTGCATTCTTTCTGTATAGATATGGGCCCTTTAGGGGGTAAGAGGGGGTAAAGTAAGCATTGAACCTATCTACCAGGATGCTGGCAATATCAGTTGGTTCTGTAATTTTCAAGCCATTGTTCTGTAACTCAGAGCAGATGTGGGTGTTGTCATTGAGATTTTTGACATAGCTATAGAATCCACTGTGGTTGTCCTTAGAATCAGTGGCAATTTTGTTTTCATAGCTAGCTTTGGAGAATCTTATGAGGGATCTCAGCTTCTTACTGAGGCTGACCAGGGAGCTCCTCCACTCATGGGATTTTATTCTCTTTTGCAACAGTTTCTTCCTTCTGTTGTAAAGTTTGTTTATGGCGGGGGACCACCTGATTGGCTTCCTTTTTTGGAGGATAGTGTCTTGGTTCTGTTTGGGATAGCATGATCCATGCACTCATGTAAGTGCTTATAGAGTGCATTTGTGTAGGATTCAGCAGTCGTAACTGTATTGCCCATCTGCATGGGTGTTATGAAGTTTGCCACTTCTGTCTTAAGAAGCATGAAGTTGGCTTTGGAGACATTTTTTACTGTGGATTCCTTAATGGGGGGTGGGGGCAGGATGTGGATATCTAGGGTGATTAGCTTATGGTCAGATCTGACTGATGAGTTGACTTCAGGTGTGGAACACCAGTCACTCATGTTGGTAATGACTAGGTCTAGGATATTGTTGCCCCTGGTGAGTTTGTGGATAAGTTGATCCATGGCACTTTATGAATTCCAGAAAGCGTTGAGCAAAGGAGTTGGTACATGAGTAGTTTCCCAGTTAATGGTGGGGTAGTTGAAATTGCCCATTATTAGGGTGTTTGGTTGAACCCTAATATTTTTCAGTATATCAAGATAAAAGGAGTGGGAATCCTGGAGAATGGTGGGGGATCTGTAGCAAGCTACAATCTGGATTACAGTTTTTCCCAGAGTTAGTTGCACTTGGATAACTTTGGATGCATTATGCTGAACAACTAGCCTGGAGGTGTGGATATCCTTTATGAATATGGACACACCTCTGCCTTTGGTGTTCTGGTCAGGTTAGATGTATAGAAGGTGTTCTAGATTTTGTTGGACATTTCCTGCTAAGATGATTTTAATAATGATAAGGTAAAGTTTAGTTAACTATTTTCAACCAATGGCAGACGTCGACTGGTTCTGCAGTAGACTTTGTGTGTGAAACTTAAACTGTAAATTAGAAATGATAGTAGCTTGCGTATGTTATGGCAGGTTCTGAAGGTAGGGAATACCAGTACTTTCAAATGGAGAATTATTGGGTATAGGATAAGTATATTATATATATATATATATATATATATATATATATATATATATATATATATATATATGTGTGTGTATATATATATATATATATATATATATATAGTGTTTATGATATAAAGACACTATGTGAGAAACAATAACCTGAAAAAGGCAGCAAATATAAATAGGAAGTATGGCATGGCAGATAATCTTCGGTGTTGTTGTCATCAGGAGGCTAAAAACTCAAGCAGTATAAGGAATTCATGACAGTGCTACCTCCAAAATGTTGAAGCTGTTTTTGCAGAAAATATCCTGAGGGCCAGAAAAGGAGCAGTGACATAGGCTGGTCCTGAACATGAGCAGGTGAAACAAGCTGTACCAGAAACAGATGTTATAGTCTTGAATGGTTAGGTTTGGTTACTTAATGAACTAATCTGATGAAAGTACAGAAAGTATATGGAAATGGAGTCACTACAGAAGGATGAAAAGAAAGCTAGAGCATGAACTACTAGGATAGGAATCTCCTTCAGACACCAGGAGGCTAAATGGCTGAATAAAGAAAACTCTTGCTATGCCCACTGAAGGATGGGAATCTGCATACTCATAGGTTCATAGGTTCATACTAGGCTATCTGCCCTAGGGCATTTATAAGCCTAGCCAGAGTGTGTTTGGCTTTCGCCACCCATTTTAAATGAATTTTGCTATGCCCTTTTTCGAGGTTAGTATACTGTGCCTCTGTCTAACAGTGACACAGAAGTGTTACCCGGGGTAAACCTATCTCCCATCCACTCATCAAGATTCCTCTTGAAGAGAGTCAATGAGGGACTCTGCCTAACCTGGACTGGGATTTTATTCCAGAGTGAAGGGAGCCTCTGGGTTATGAATCTGTCCCTCCAGCATGTCCTATTTATTTCAGTGCTGAGGTTCAAGTCTCTCGAGCACGCAGCTCGATGGGATTTGGATTTTCTGAGGTGCAGCATGTCCATTAATTCCGGGTTGGACATGGCTTTATACGTCAGGCACAGATCGCCTCTGAGCAGGCGGTATGCCACTGAGCAGAGCTGGAGTTTCTTTAACCGGGCAGCATATGGCATCTGTTTGAGCCCTTTGATCCTCTTGGTGAGGTACTTTTGGGGTCTTTCCACTTGCTGCAGGTGTCTGGTAAGGTACATCCCAAAAGGGGCATTGTACTCAATTATGGGCCTGATAAGGGATGAGTAAAGAGGCACGATGACCTCCCCTGATCTAGATGTGAATCCCTTCATGATTAGGTTGGCTATATAAAATGTTTTTCTAACCACTTTGGCCACGTGGTTGTCAAATGAGAGATTGTTGTCAACTTGGGTCCCCAGGTCCCTAATTACTTCTTCCGTACTTAATGGATTACCACCTATGTGGTAATTTGTCGGCACTTTGTTTTGCCAAAGGGGATGACTATACACTTTTTGGCGTTTAGCTTGAGGCCATGGCTCTGGCACCAGTTGTCTGTTTCTATGAGGCCCTTTTGTAGGATGCTTGTGTCAGCTGGAGAGTCTATTATGGTGCCCAGTTTGCAGTCATCTGTGAACTTGGTCAGCCACGGCCCTTCCGTGTTAGCCTGTACCTCTGAGAAATATATACCGAACAAGAGAGGTCCCAGGACTGAGCCTTGTGGGATGCCACTTGTAACTGGTTTGGAATCTGACATGGCTCCAGCAGTTCTAACCATGTGGGTTCTGTCCTTGAGCCATTTTGCAACCCATCAAGTGACATAGGGGTTTATATTTAAGCTGGTGAGCTTATCTATAATGCCCAAGTGGGTATTGTATTGAAGGCTTTTGCAAGGTCCAGGTAGGCTGTGTGGACCACCTTCCCCTCGTCAATGGCCTTGGTGACTGTTTCAAAGAAATCGACCAGGTTTAAGAGGCAGGATCTGCCCTTAACAAAGCCGAACTGGGTAGGATCCAGTGTCTGTAGGTCCCCAATATATTTATTTATGAGGTCCATGATGATCCTTTCCATAGCTTTGCAGACCAAGTTAGTCAAGCTTATGGGGCGATAGTTTCCAGGATCCGTTGAGGCACCACCTTTATGGAGAGGGACCACTGTTGCTGTACGCCACTCTTTGGGTACATATCCTGTAGTAAGGCTGAGACTGAACAGTAGTTTTATGTTTGGGTTTAGTTCTTCTTTGAGTTCATGTAGGACGCAGCCCGGGTCACCGTCTGGTCCCATTGATGCTGTGTTTTTTGCTTTGGAGAGGGCGGCTCTTACCTGAGCATCTGAGATGTCAGGGGGGCAGCACTCTGCTGGGATAGATATTTGCCCTTTTGGTGGGGAGGGGGGAGAAGTTTGCACTGAACCTGTCAGCTAGGATGTTGGCAATGTCTGTGGGTTCGATGTATTTTTTTTTTAATTTTGGACTTATTCTGAGCATATCTGGAAATTTCCACCCAGGTTCCTAACATAACTAAAGAAAGCCTTGTGATTATCCTTAGTCTCCTGTGCAATTTTTCTCTCAAAGCTGGCCTTAGACGATTTTATGAGTGCCCGTAGTTTTTTGCTAATACTGATCAGAGATGCCTTCCCTTTTTGGGATTTTGTAGTAGCTTCCTCCTTCTATTGTATAGTTTGTTTAAGGTTGGGGTCCACCAGACAGGATGCCTAACTTTGGAGGATTGGGTCTTGGTTTTATTTGGGATTGCAGGATCCATGCATTCCTGAAGGTGTTCATAGAATGCGTTTATAAAGGATTCTGCGGTCTGGGCCATATTTTCCACAGGCCCGGGGGCTTTGAAGGATTCCACCTCAGTTTTGAGGAGTGGGAAATTTGCTTTAGAGAAGTTTTTCACTGTGGTTTTCTGGGCAGGGTCTGGGATCGGGATGTGAATATCTAGTGAGATTAGTTTATGGTCTGATCTTACCAGTGAGGGATACATTTCTGGTCTGGAGCATAGAGTCCCCATGTTGGTGATGATCAGGTCCAGTATGTTTTCCCTTCTTGTGGGAGTGGCAACAAGTTGTTCCATAGCATTTGAGTTTATAAATTCTAGGAACCTTTGGGCTAGGGTGTTGGAGCTAGAGTAATGCTCCCAGTCTATGTTAGGGTAGTTGAAGTCGCCCAATATAATGGTGTTTGGAGAGACCTTCATATTTTCCAGTGTTCTCAGGAAGGCTGAGTGGGGTTCCTGGGCTTGGGAGGGTGGTCTGTAGCAGGCTGTAAACTGGAAGGCAGTTTTACCCACTGTTAGTTTCACATGGATAGTCTCTGATGCTTCGTGCTGTGCCACCAACCTGGAGGTGTGGGTATCTTTGATGAATATTGATACTCCCCCTCCTTTTGTGGTTCGGTCCAAGTTTTGGAGCCGAAAAACATAGTATGAGGTATAACATGGTAGTGCTGGGGTGCTCTTGGGATCCTTGAACCAGGTTTCTGTTACTGCACAGATATCGATGTTCTCCCTGCTAAGGAGAGTTTCGAAAAGTGCATCTTGAGGTTTAGACTTTTGGCGTTGAGTAGCATTACTCTTAGTTTCTTATCCCTTGTGATATCTATGGAGGTGGGTTTGTCTTTTGAGCCTTGCCTAAAAAAGGCACTATGGGGGTGGCAAGAGCCTTTGCCAATATCCGAAAGCCCAGGGGTGACAGGTGCAAGCCGTCCCTAGCGAAGCATCGTGGCTTGTCGAGCATGTCATCCCAGGCAGACAGGCATTGGATCCCCTTTGAATGACACCAATACTTAAGCCAATTGTTGAAATTGATCATCTTGTCTTCATATTGTGGCATCATTCTTGGTGAGGGTAAGATGCTACTCAAGGTCAGGGTCATACCAGCCTGGGCTACATGCTCAGAGAGCTCCTCTATGTCTCTTTTCATGTAGTCCAGGGAGGAACGTCTCAGGTCATTCACACCAGCATGGACAATGACTGAGTCATATTTGTACTTGCCTTGGAGTGACCTGAGTGCTTGTGTTATGTGGCGGATCCTAGCTCCCGACAGGCAGCTCACCATGACCTTCTCCTTGTTCAGCCTGATGAGCGGGACGTCAGTGTGCCTTATGATAGAGTCACCTATTACAAGTGTATCAGGTGTGTTGTTTAGCCTTAGTGGCTGTGACTGTTCGGCACACTGGCTTTGTGAGCTATGTGTTGCACGTGTTTTGTTTTGGGGTAGCGGTTGCTTGGGTGTCTGCTTTGGAGGTCTCTGCTGCTTAGGCAGATTTTTATTTAGAGCCTCCGAGTATGTTTTTGTGTGTTTATGTGTTTGGTTTGCTGTTGTGGTAGGTCTATGTGAGACTGGAATTGTAGTGAGTGTGGTTTCCTTCTCCTCCTGACTGGTTACGCCAGTACTGAGTTGAGAGAGCTTAGCCTCCAGTTTGGCTATATGGTTGCATGTCTCACATGTGTTGGAATTTGTTGGGATGAGGAGAGGATTGCCTGTGTACATGAGGCAGTTGTAACATTTCCACAAGATTCCCAGATTCACCAGCTGGACCGGAGAGGAGATTGACAACTGACCTTTGGACATGCTAGAATAGTATTGGGAATTCATTTATAATTGAAAGAAAGGGCCAATGGGGAACAAAGTACTCAAGGGGAGTTTGTGAGGGTGTAGTGCTTTTAATTTTTTAGTGCTGACTTATATAATTGCTTTAGTGAGCAAGTGCCAGGCTTTAGAGTGGGAATAGGGTGCTTATTATGAGAACTAGATCAGTTCTAAGGGAAAAAAGTGAAGAGCAGACTTTGTGGACCTGAGAATGGTTTAAACCCAATTAAGCAGCGCTGCCCGATGCTGCGCTATGCGCAAAATCACGCAAAGCTGTGCTAAAGCGGGTTTTATACAGGGGGACTTGAAAGAGCTAGAAATTGGCCCAAAACGGCCAATAGACTACCAGATTATTGTGCTGGGAACACTCCTCCAGGGATAGATAGGCTGCTTCTAGCTCCCCACTGCCACTGGTGAACAGGGAAGCCTCCCTTTATCCAAGAAAGGAAATGGGCAACACAGGAACTTTCCAAAAGTCCAGAATACAGCAAAGCCTGTATTTGGACTACTCTAGGTCAGGAAAGACGGGAAACAATGATAATTTTTTTTTTTTTTTTTTTGCAACAAACAGCAGGAAAATGCAATAAATATGTAACGCAGGCTAGCGCACTTGAGTGTGTAGCCTTAACAGGTAGAAGCAACAAACATGACAAACTTTAAAAGTGCAGGTGCAAAAACAACTTTAAACAGTTTAAAACAGTTCAAGAAGCAGAAATACTTGCAGTTTGGCTAGATTGGACAGTCACCCAGGTAGTAGCAGGCAAACAAACACTTTTATCAGGTTAGCAGTTGCTCTTTTAGCCTCTTTGCTGCTAGCACCACTCTGCAGGACCACAAGGAGCTTGGCTGAGTAGTAACAAGCGCAAAAACTGCGCCAAAGTGGGTTTTATACAGGGGGACTTGAAAGAGCTAAAAATTGGCCCAAAACGGCCAATAGACTACCAGATTCTTGTGCTGGGAACACTCCTCCAGGGATAGATAGGCTGCTCCAAGCTCCCCACTGCCACTGGAGAACAAAGAAGCCTCTCGTTATCCAAGAAAGGAAATGGGCAACACAGGAACTACCAGATTCTTGTGCTGGGAACACTCCTCCAGGGTTAGATAGGCTGCTCCAAGCTCCCAACTGCCACTGGTGAACAAAGAAGCCTCCCTTTATCCAAGAAAGGAAATGGGCAACACAGGAACTTTCCAAAAGTCCAGAATACAGAAAAGCCTGTATTTGGACTACTGTAGGTCAGGAAAGATGGGAAACAAGGATAATTTTTTTTTTTTTGCAACAAACAGCAGAAAAATGCAATAACTATGTAACACAGGCTAGCACACTTGAGTGTGTAGCCTCAACAGGTAAATGCAACAAACAGGACAAACTTTAAATTACAAGCGCAAAAGCGTGTTAAAGCTGGCTTTAAAGCAGGGGGTTAGAAAGAGATAGGAAATGGCCCAAAATGGCCAATAAGCTACAGGGCACTGGGCTGGAACCACTCCTCAAGGGACAGATAGGCTGCTCAGAGCTCCCCACTCTCACTGGTGAACAAAGAAGCTTCCTCCTATCCAAATAAGGATATGGGCAACACAGGAACTATGACACAGCCCAGAGATCAGCAATACCTGAAGACTGGAATATTCTAGTTCAGTAAAGGCGGGAAACAAGGATATTGTCACAAGAAGACTAGCTAGTTAGATTAATGAAGATCATCTGACACTATAAGGAGGTGATTCAGCAGGAGAATAAGATGGAACATTACTGCACTGAGAATCATGCTGACCGGCCAAAGCTGTAAAGGTACTGCTATCATTAGTGCATATCCGCTTCTAGTATTCAATGAGTTTTAGTAGTGAGATGCATCTTCTATCCCCAGGATTTCAGTAGACAAAAATGATATGAGAATCTCATGATGCAGCTATTGTGCTTTTGGTAATTACTGGAGGCTGAGAAACAATAACTAGTGTGGAAGATTAAGATCCTTCTTTTGCCTTAGGGAGTTTGAAAACGTAATCAATATAAAAGCAGTTTCTATACTTATTATGTGTTCTTAAGCAGCTGAAATTGGTTTGTGTATTCCAAACCATTTGCAAATATATTAATTACAACTTCATACTATTTGCACAGTAAGCCTAACAGTCTGGCAGATAACATAGATGATTAAGGTTATGAGTTGTTAATGAGTACCTTCCTGTACCCGTGGAACTGGGTTTGATTTCTTTCACATCTGTTTGCCTACAGTGTGGCTCTGAGCAAGTCAGTTAACCAGAGAGGTTGGCCCTGAAAATTTTAAAGTTACTCAAGTGGTATTTGTGCATTTCAAGAAGTTGTCAAATATAAGTGAAAAAATAAAGCTGCACCAAACTTACACAACCACCACGTTTACTAGCAAAAAATAAAAATAGGATAACGTTAGCTCTTTCATGACTGCTCTTGTCGCTTCATCAGACCAAGTCGTGAAAGCACTAACGTTATCCAATTTTTATTTTTTGCTAATAAATGTGGTGGTTGTGTAAGTTTGGTGCAGCTTTCTTTTTTCACTTGGTCTTGCTACTCTGCACCTCTCTGCACTCTGAACCGTTTAGTTTATTTTTATTTTAAGTTGTCAAATATCCTTTCTTTTTGAGGACTTTGTGTCTGTATTTAGAGGTCTGATTAGGGGGCTGAGGGAATAATGCTGCCCATTTTAGTAGTTCCTAACTTTTCTTTTCATAACTGTTACAAGAAGCCCACAGTGGCCACAGGGAGAGGGTTAGTTGAATACCTGCAAGATATAACAGCTAATTTATAACTGCTAGCAGCTCTGAAAGAGTTTCAGCAACCCAGAATAACTACATCTTATCAAATGCAAAACATGTTATGGAATTGCAATTCACATGTCAAGTAAATAATACCATTTCAAAAACATGAGATGGTGCAAGACAAATTAGTAAGTGTAGTCAAAACTGCTCTGGGATATCAGCATAAACTAAGAACGCAGTGGATGCAATGCACTTACCACAGGGGTGGAACCAAAATTATTCCGGATAATAACATACAACTGGAACAAATGCAGCTAAGGAGTCAAGAAATACATATCCAAGGCAATAAAACATGTTCTACTTATCAAATCAGAAATGTAGCCCATCAAATTTAGTGCCTAAATAATACAGAATCATACAGAATAATACAGAATCAGATTTCCATTCCCTGAAGCAACTAACGAAGAGGTCTGAAATGCTCCATGAATTAATCTATTTAAGAACACCCCAGGCAGCAAACTAAACTGGAAATTAATAAAATAAAAATAATGAGTAGAAGGTAACATGGGAAATGTTTAAATCCTAGTGCAGCAGTTTATTCGCAGATCAAGCTTGCACTAAGGAACAGCATTTATATTATAAATGTTATTATAATACACAAACTGCATTTGTACAAGTCAACATGCCATCTGAAATGTTCCTTTTAGCAAATATAAAATGATTAGGCAAGTTTTGCACTTTGTGGTGGACCAAACAATTATGTATACATTAGCATTAAATTCCTATATACAATACAGCTTATCTGACTCACAGAAGAGTTTAAAAATCATCATCATCATCGACAGTCCTCCTTTTTCCTGTTTTCTGCATGGGGTCAAGGTGTCATGCCATCTGTTGCCATCTCTCTCAATTCAATGCCACTCTTCTTTCTTCTTTGACAGTCATGCCTGACTGTCACAGGTCTTCTCTTACACAATCCATCCATCCCTTTGCCTAATGCCCTCATTTCTTCTTGCCTTCTTCCTGTCTGTCCCAAATGTTCCTCACTAGATTGCCATCTGCTTTTCTGCTTATGTGCCCCAACCACCATTTTCTGTTCTCTTTGACCTTCTTTGGAACTTGAGCTATTTTGGCTTCTGCTCTGATGTCCTTGTTTCTTCATCTGCTACAAAATGTGCATCCTATTACCCATCTCAGGCACTTCACTGCCATCACCTTTAGCTTACTCATCTGCTCTACCTTTACTGCCCAGATTTCTGTACCATACAGTAGTACTGGCACACCACTGTTTTGTACATCTTACTTTTCATCTTCTTTGGAACTCTTCTATCATACACTACCCCTGACACTCTGTGCTAGTTGGCTAAAGTCTCTCTGATTCTGGCATTGACCTCCTCATTCAGACTTTCTTCTACTACCCTTTCCAGATAATCAAAGCTGTTAACTTGTTCTACTATTTTCCCTTCTATTTCAGTTTTCATCTTCTTCTGAGTTCTTCCATTTGCTGTAATTACAACATACTTATTTGTACTCAGTTTAATCACATGTCCATTTAGTTTTACATTCCATTCCCCTATTCTTTACTGAAGTTGTTCTTCAGAGTCTGATTGTAATGCCACAACACAATAGAGTATGCTAGTTCTGTGGGATATATATTCTACCTTTGCCCATTTCTATATTGCAAAGTTTAAAAATAAATGCGCTAATTCCTAAGTAATTTTGTTCAATACAGGGTAAAATCATTACAGGCAGGAATCACAACCAAAGAAGTATAATCCTCTAGGTAGAGCAATAAAGTCAACACACTTTATTACAATTTTATGAAAGTGACCAGAAGTAATATTTTGACTAATACAAAATGAAATGAGGGCTGCAATGAAGATGGGTTGACTTCCTTGGAAGTTCTGAAGGTTTCTGTGTGATAGAGTAATTTGGAAAGGTAGCATACATATCCCACAGAATTAACATACTCAGACTTTCATTTCTGCAGATAGGAGAAAGACAGACACCCAGTCCTTAAAACACAAAAGAATATTTTCCAGACTAATTGAGATGGAAACTTGGTGCCTCCAACAGCCAGAAGCTCCTTAAGATAAGGTAATCTCCCTGCAAAACATAAAGCACTATCAGCAACCAGAAAAATAACTTTAAGTGCTTTCATTCAAAATGCAATAGACTTCTTCAGAATAACATACAACATGGAAAAACACACTTGAATATCAATTAAAAGTCACATGATAACTGTCAGCTGACTACACTTCACATAAAATAAAAACATTCAGCATACTCTACAATACATTAAGTAACATCAAAACAGTAAATGTACTAGAATTTTATATAGGGCTAAATCAACCAAAACCCAAAGCTTTGTATGCAGTAGATGATGACATTGACAGTCAATGCAGACACTGCCAAATAGGAATAATATGATGGTATTTACACACTTCTGAGAGATGTACAGCTGCAGAGTTCTAGATCAACTGCAGACTGTCAAGTGCCTCAGGTACAAGCAGCTAATGAAGTCCATTTTAGAGGAACCAATGAGTGTACCACCATCAGAAGATTTGCAACTGTGGAGTATTCTTCTGATGGAAACAAAGGATTTGAAAGCAGTAGACAGCTATCCCTTAACAGTGACCTAGTAATCAAAATCATTCCTATATTCTATACCTTTCACACAAAGTCCAGTTTGTCACCACCATAAATAAAGTAAGTGGAAAACAGTGGAGCAAATGAATTGCAGATAATGACATGATTAGCCATGGCTATGATCTTGGAGGTATGAACCTTAAGTCAGTTTTCTATCATCCATTTTTGGATGCTTTCCAGATTTGCTGCTAATTTATGGCTGACATAGGTTAGTGAATGAAAGAGGTACAGATATGTGTCATCAGTGTAACAATAGTATTGTAAGCCTCTCCCACAAGTCATACCTCATAATGGAAGTATGTAAATAATAAGCAGCAGTAGACCAAAATTATGGCACCCCAACAGTTCAGAGATTAAAGGATAAATTAACTTCAAACACCACTTTCAGAGTATATATATATATATATAATTATAGGGTCAGCTATAAAAAACAGACCCTGCAATACTGCACCTACTTGTTTAGCACTGTTATAGTTGCAACAAGGCCTATCTCTCTGTCTCTCTCTCACTTGTTTTTTCTTATATTATAGCTATCTTGGATGGAATAGAAGGCTCCATTGAAAAGAGGCACCCACAAACCTGCTTCTTGATGGATGAGCAAATAATCCCCATGGTTGCCCTACATATTCAAGGGATCATACTGATAGTACAGGGATAAAATAATCCTGCATTTGATTACTTGTGCATGGCCATGACCAGAAATGTCATAAGTGAAGAAGATGCATTAATGGCTGGCATGGCAGGATCAACATCATAGTCAGGACCATTTCAGCATCTGTACATACTACCAAGGGTGATTCAGTGTACTAAGCATTGGCAATTCAGGTGTGTGGCATCCTGAGGTGTCCATAAAAGTAATGTCATGCTTGATTATTGAATGCACCAGCTCATCACAGCAGCATTCATACCTAAAGTGTACACATAGACTCTTTGTGTGTTCTTTTCCAGTACACTAGAGTAAACAGCAGAACCACAGCTAGGGTGCTGGAAAGGGGCAGCTCAGGTGCAAGCTGTTGGGAGTGTGTGATCAGTAATGTGGAAGTGAATTACCATAATACTGGCATGGCTGATTGCTGGAATTCATTCAATAGAAGCATTCAGCAGTATTATAGCTGTTGTTTAAGTGAATGAAGATTGTGACAGCTTGCTTTAAATATTTCAGAGGAGTTTTTTATTTTTCCTTTTCTTTCTAATAGGTTTGTAGGTAAGTACTATTTTAGCTGCCGTTGTCGACCATTTTAAGTCTAATTAGTTTCCCTTTTTGTGCTAAAAAAAAACCTATCCCATTTGGTTATAGATTGGCCTTACCCATCCCATGGTCAATAATTATATATTACCACTAATAAGAATAAGTGGGATAATACCATAGATAATTTGAGGGGACCTGTGCACAGAATAAAGTATTTAGGAGCTGCATCTGTTCATTAGTAGTACAGGGGATAGTCCTGGAGCAAATCTTTGTATCCTGTCCATAGATCTAAGTTGCACTTGGAAAATGGACAGGGATGAGCTTTGTTTCATGTTGATAGGGAGTCTGTTCCAAAGCAGTGGTACCCTCTGCGACATATACCTATCTCTCCAAAGTGTTCTGTTAATGTTGCAGAAGAGGTTTATATACCTAGACTGAGTATTTCTGATGCCACATGACTTGCTGATGTGCAGTAAATCCATTAGTAATACCTTCTATGCCAGACAGAGGTCACCTCTTAGCAGTCTGTAGGAAACCTGAGTATAGTGACAGGGCTTTGAGTCAGTCTATGTAGGACATGTTGTTTAGACCTTGTATCCTTTTAGTAAGGTATATATCAGTTGTTGCATGTGTCTAGACAGATACATACCAAAGGGAGCATTACATTCAATGATTGGCCTAATGCGGGCTGAGTAAAAGAGTATAATAACATCCCTAGATCGATACACAATCCCTTTGTTTATAAGCTGTGTATGTAGAAGGACTTGCTTACATCAATAGGTGCATATTGGTCAAAAGTTAGATAACTGTCAGCAAGTGTTCCCAAATCCAGAACAACTGAATCAGCTCTTAGGGGTGTATCATCAATGTGGTGGTTCCCTGGGGTAGATGGCAACCCAAAAGATACAAGAATGCATTTTCTGGCATTTATTTTCAGTCCATAATTTCGACACCACTTATTTATTTGAGACAAACCTTCTTGCAGGATTGCTTTGTCAGCTGGGTATACAATGACTGCTCTTAGCTTGCAGTCATCTGTAAACTTAATTAGCCAGAGCCCTTTGGTATTGGCTTTTATTTCAGAAAAGTAGATGTCAAACAGCAGAGTTCTCAGCACAGAACCATGGGGGACTCCACTGGTGACTGGTCTCTTTGTGGAAGTAGTTTCCCCTATTCTGACTATCTGTGAGGCACTTAGCAATCCAGTGAGTGACACAGGGGTTTATTCCCAGTTTATTTAGCATTTCTACTATGCCAGAGTACAGAATTATATCAAAAGACTTGGCCAGGTTGAGGTATGCAGTGTGCACCATTTTGCCTTCATCCATTGCTTTGGTGACCTTTTCAAAAAAATCTACCAAGTTGAGTAAGCATGACCTACCCTTGAAACCAAAGTGAGATGGGTCCAGTGTTTGGAAGTTCCCTATGTCCTAATTGATTAATTTCAATGATAAGTCTTTCCATGGCTTTGCATGTGAGGATAGTCAGACCTCTGGGTCTGTAATTGCCTGGGTCTGTGGAAGATTTTTTCCTATACAGGGGAATGAATGGCTGTAACGGTTTTCCATTCAATTGGTACAAAATTTGTATGGAGGTGGAGTCTGAACAGTGTTGTTAGGGGTGTGGCTAAATTGTGCTTCATGCTATTTATGATGCATCCAAGGATATTGCCAGGACCCACTGATGCAGTATTTTTATTTTTTGATATCACATTCAGGACCTGGCCTTGTGTGATAGCTGGAAGTGAGCTAGTTTCAGGTATATGTGGAGGGACAAGTGGATGGGAAAGAGGTGTAAAGTAAGAACTAAATTTATTGGCCAGTAGGTTTGTCTTTTTCTATTGGTTTCTTAAATTTGCTTTGTTGGGACACCAGTATAGGGGACAGCCAAGGGTGCAAATTTCTAGATACTTCTCTGTTAAAGAGAAATAATGATAATGACGTATTAAAAGCATTCATGCTGAATCGAATGTGCGAATAGTTGAAAAAAAGAAGCCATTTCTTGAGTTCTGATCAACATATATCAGAAGGGAAATTTTGAACAAAAACTGTTAATAATAGCAAAATATTTTCGTTTAATCATCTCAACCAGAAGGTGGATGAGACTGCATGGCAACATGCTGCTGATCTGAAGGAGCATGCAACGAGATCTGAACTGGATATGAGTTTGGTCGGAGCCCTGTGTTATAGATTAATTAGTAATAGTTGCAGCAAAGCATTTCAAAGGAAAATGCTATGTGAATCAAATATGACATTTCCGTGAGCTTCCGAGATTGCTTGGCATATGGAAAGAAGAGATGTGCAGAGGTATAGTAAGCACAAATTATCTGTTGTCACAGTACACAAAAAAAATTTCAAGCAGTAAATCTGAAAGGCAAAACAAAGTTTAGTTACAACTTGGAATAATAAAAGAGTATAATTTGGAAGAAGCAAAATGCTGTCATTGTTGTAAAATGAAACTCACACAGCTTGTCACAGCAGGAAATGCTTTTGTGAAATGAATATGGGGGTATATCTAAAAAAGAAGTGGAATATGCAATGTTTTCATTTTTAGATGATAAAGAAAATAAGAGTTTACTACTTTTTAGTAGATGACAAGGATGGCAGTTCCAAGAGGGTGACAGCAGTGTAAGCAGATAAAACTGAGCTCTGGCCAGTGAGCAGTTTGAATTAGAAAAAGCCTACAAACTACTGAACATTGATAATCTAGATTGCTGTATAGTTTATGACTTCCAGAAAGTCAAAAAGGAAAAGAAACAGTAAAATAAGAGGAAGAGAAACTGTGAAAACTCAGAGGAAGACTGAAGGCAGAGTGATGGAGCAGAGCAGGGAAAAGCAGGTGATAATGACAGCAGAAGGAGAAATCTCTTTAGTCACCGGAGACAGAAAGACCAAATGCATTCTGGGATTTTCAGGATATATGGGGCCCTGTTGGAATACAGAACGACAGATAACAAATGCTGCAGGAAACAGATGTTTTACCCAGGTAAGGGATAAAAAAAGTATAGCTAGAACTTTTTAAAAATATTTCTCTGAGTAGGGATGCGCCTTTAACTTGGAAAGAAGCAACAGAGGCGGTTATACCAAAGGGGGAGGGGGTGATCCATGATCATGCATACCTATTTCAAAGCTAAATCATGATTATAAAGTGTTTATGATACTTTGGACAAAAAGAGTAACAAAGATATTGCTGAGAATGATAGAACAATCGAACAATAGACCTGGATCAGTATGGATTTATGGAAGGTTGACAAACATTTGACAATATTAACAAAGCCCTTATGATTTAAAAGTAAGCATTGGACAGTAATAATATATTAATGTTTATAGGTCTGGATGCTGAAAAAAACATTTGAAAGAGTGAGTCGTTGGAAATTTATGAAGAGATCCTTAGAGGCATTTCGATTTCCACATACATGGAAAAAATAATATCTGTTATCTACTGAATAGCTCAGGCTAGGATGAAGTGTGGTGGTGAGATGTCTAAAATGTTTAACCTTACAACAGGAACATTTTCATCATTATACTTTTTTTTTTTACTTAGAACCATTAGCCAGGGACTTAAGACAATTAAATATAACTTTGATATAAATGAATAAATACTATATAATTTTATATGTTGCCAGTCCAGAACATTATATAAAATTATATCTGATAAATTAAGAATTTATAGTACAGTGTGATATAAAGTAAATAAAGCAAAAACAAAGACTAGAGTAATGAATTGTGCCCCAAAACATGACTTAGTACAAAGTTTCCTCTTTTTGTGGGATCATGACTGAGGGAGATACTTGGGGATTTGGTTGAAACAGGATGATAAGAAAGCAGCAAAGGAAATGTGGTAAGAAACTACTCAAAATATTATAAGTATTTTGCATTTGTTTGAGTTTGTCTGATTGGGTTTAGTCAAAAACTTATTTTCAGCAGAGGCCCAGGGAGGAAAGTTCCAACATATTACACACATTTTTAAACATACATCCAGTAATACACATGAGAAACATTATGTAGTATAGAGTTAAGAAGTGGTGTATAAACAAGTTCATAGATGGCTATCATAAGGCACAGAGTACCTTACAAGTAGAGAGGTAGGGGGTGAGCAGTGTCACAAAACTATGGCTGGTATATGCTAGTAATACTATTCAGCTGTTGGTGAAGACTGGTTGTGAAGCACAGGATTTTTAGCATTGTCACCTATATATATTTTTACAGACTATCCAGAACTCAAACTGATTGTCTGGTAGTCTGGAAAACACTGTACAAACTCTGGTATTCTGTTTCAAACAAAGAAACAGGCTATCGGAGTTTGTTACAAAAAGCACAGTAAATCTGCAGAAAAAAAGGCATCACGATCAGAAAAAGAGGGCCTTCCCTTTGTGTGGCGCTATGACCATTTCATGAAATGGGCAGAAAGTGGGCGGGGTTATGGGAGGTGTGAGGGGCGTGGCCTAAGTCCAGTTTTAGCCACAAAGAAAGGTGGCAACCCTAAGGATTCTAATGGAAGAGAAATGGTTGGACAATATAGCAAGCTAAAAATAATAGTAGCATTTAGACTAAGTAAATTTGATTGGGGAAATCATTATTTATGGATGCTGATAATAAGATACATGTAATTATGATGTCTTTGGTCCCACTGGCTATTTATGTAGGTCAAGATTATTTGTATCAACTGAGAGACCAGATATGGAAGAATATGAGAAAGGAAATTAGGGAGTTCTTTTGAGATAGCAAAATGGAAGGAGTGCAATGGGAAAAATAATATTGACTAAGGGATAGGGTGGCTTGAGGCTTCCAGATTTGGAAGCATACTATAAGGCTTCACAACTTAGATTAATATGCTTGATTAAGAATATGGACTATATGTCGAAATGGGCTCATATGGTAGGTATAGTGCAGAACTAGGTAACACAGTGATCAAAGATGGCCATTTGGGCAGATCTAGGGAATGAATCATCGTTATTATTATTATCATTATAATTATCATTATGATCACCTCTCCTTTTTCACATGTTCTACATGAAGTTGGAATGTTGATTCAGTGATACTATCCTACCCTCTTTGACAGTCATGTCTGACTGTACCAATTCTTTTTTCACAGAATCTATCCAACTCTTTCAGCATACGTGCAACGGAATACATATTTAATTGTGATAGGGATTGTTTCAGTTGCTAAAACAGTTGGAAAATCTGAAAGAGAACACTTTCTGGTGGCAGATTCAAAATTCAAAAACATTTGTGATAAGTCTCTGTCTATTTTATCACTTGATATCTCATCTATGTAGTTGAACTGATACAATAAATTATTTTTCAGTGTTCTAAACTGAAAAAAGAAAAACATTATTGCATATGCACACACATACGTGTGTGTGTGTGTGTGTGTGTGTATATATATATATATATATATATATATATATATATATATATATATATATATATACATACACACACACACACACACACACATATATATATATATATATATATATATATATATATATATATATACATACACACACACACACACACACACACACACACACACACACACACACACACACACACACATTTATATATGTTAGCATGTAACTGCCTGATAAAATTAATGTTTGGAATTGAAACTTTATCTTTTTGTCTGCTTTTTTTTTTTTTTTTTTTTTTGGTATTGCAAGATCCTTAACAAAAAGTATTCAGTCTCAGGTAAGAACCTTTTAAAACTGCAAGTGACCAGTGTCTCTCAGACTATGGTAACATCTACTAAGGTACTAGTCATGCTAGGTGAGTGACTTCATGATTTTCATTTCATTTTCCTTTTGACTGACTAGAGATTATGGAAAAACTATCAGTGTACTGCAATAAAGTCCTGGGAATTCTGAGATCACCATGTCAGAAGATCCATTGTACTCCATACAATGTATGCATTTTTACAGTTGTCTTGTTACTGCTTTGTATTCCTCTCTGGTTGTTATTTATTCTTTAATATATGTTTCCATATGTACAGCCCTATAAGACTGCTTGGGAGTCAAATAAAAAATCTTACAGTGGTTGAAAAGCCTTAAAAGTATAATGGTGATTCAATATACTCTGCTAATGTTCCTAAAAGATGGGACACCATGCCTGAGGGCATCTGTCTTGAGCTAAAACTCAAACTGTTTCATAGTAAATTAAAAACATATTAACAAAAAACTGAACCTGCTTTTATTCACATAAAATATAAAGCACTTGCATAGAATATACATTACACATTACACCTTCATAGCTTTTATGTAATATTTGTAGCTCAGAGTCAATATATTGCAACACCTAATGTAAGAAACTTCACCTAACCCTATTATTTCTCCCTAAATGTATAGCGTCTCTGTATTTCTGTGTTCTACATCTTCATTTTTCTTTTAGATAACATTCTTATAGACTTGTATCTTCTATTCTAACATTTGCTTATTCAAAATTATTGTTATATATAGCTTAATTTTTAGTGAAACTACATCTTGTACCTTCTACATTGTAATTAATTTGTCTAATAATTCCTGTAACACACACACACACACACACACACACACACACACACACACACACACACACACACACACTTAAATGTCTCATGATATGTCAAATGCTCAAAAGAGTGAGCATTTTAGATTGAATGTAAAATGATCAGAAACTGGAAAAAGTAAAACTACTGATTACCAGGTCGAATGAAGGCAAGGTTGCCGCAGGTGTGTAGGAAAAATATGTTTAATAAATCGTGAAAACAAACAGGATTAAGCACTTTCATATGACAACATACACAGACTACTTCAGAATCATTACTACATCCAAAAAGAACTCTGTAAATCTCCCACCCATAAAGTCACATGAGAATTCCCCTCCAAATCAATTCAAAGTCCAATATAAGCTGCAATTAAAAATGGAAATGTGGAATAAAAAGTGAAAAACAAAAAAAACAAAAATGAAATAAAAATAAGTGTTAAACACAATAGGACTTAAGTCGCAAAATGCTCCCAATAGATTTGTAATCATTCAAACCAGGTAAAACAGTGGCATTTAACTTGAGCTGACAGTGTAATTCTTGTTTTTCTAAAAAATATTCCTGCAGTCCACCCCTAGGGTTCCTCACAATTTGTTGCGGTCAAAAAAATAAAAAATGGTGCTCAGGATGCTTTACAATGTGTTTGAACAAAGATTATTTGGCATTTTCTTTCCTGATATCCAAAAAGTGCTCATAAATATGTTCTTTTAAGGTTTTTCCCACATAAAACCCATCACATTTTTAATATTTAGCCAGACAAACTATTCCTTTGGTGATATAATTACAATGAAAACCCATTTTAATCCCCAAATGTTTAATTTTCACAAGGTTAGCCACCAAAATAAATTTACACTGGGGTCAGAAACCACATTCACCTGTACCATGTTTTTTATTGCTGACAAGTCCATTAATGTGACTCTCCATTTCTAACATATTCTTAAAAATCTACCCTTCAGGGACACCACTAAAGGTTT
Source organism: Protopterus annectens (assembly GCF_019279795.1). NCBI lineage: Eukaryota > Metazoa > Chordata > Ceratodontiformes > Protopteridae > Protopterus > Protopterus annectens. Next base: position 118,170,645 of record NC_056742.1, on the reverse strand, counting down.
TGTCCCCTGTTTGTCAACTACTCCATTAAAAAAAGAAAATATACATCAGTTTTTGCTCCCTGATGTAACTGCACTCAAGAGTGAACTCAGTAATAAAAGATAAAGTGTGGTCTTTTCCGTTATGTGGGCTACCATGAAACAACTCATGTACACTACTATATGAGGATTTTTAACAAGGGCAAAATCTCTCCTTGTTTAAGTGCAACACTAGAACTGACATTGTTAACTAAGACTGAAGGATATCTACATGCCATGAACATACCCACTAGTTTGAGACACTTATCTTCAAACAAACTATCTTCAGACACCATTCTAGCCAATCTAATAAATTGCCCTTTAATGATGCCTCTTTTTTGATGCTCGCTAGAATAGTGCAACAGACTGCTGGAATAGGAGGCTTTCTGAACACAGTGCTCACAATACACTGCCTACTAACATCTTTGAAAATGTACACATCCAAATATTTAATAGACATGATTGGCAGTGCACATGCAAACTTGCTCAGTAAAGACCTTAACTTCATTCCCTCTTGCCATTCACATATAGATCATTTAATTACTGATTTAAAAATTTTCACAAGGAAGTTGAACTTTAAGGCTGTGTTTAATGAAAGTCAAGTTTGTGTTAACATTTTACATCATAGCAGCATTTTCAACCCTCCTCTTTTGTTGCCTTTATTTGTTTTCAAAAAAGTATGTGAGAATGGTTTTAGGTACTTATGGCAATGTCAGTTTCACAACCACAGCCAACATAATTTGACTCAAGTAGAGTATACATTATTGAAAAGTTTGGTTTATGATAAAGATGTGAGAGTGATGAAATCTGATAAGGGGGGAGGGGTTGTTAGCATGAGTTAGCGTGACTACCTCAATTGAATGAATGAATACGTCTAGCAGAGTGGCTTTTATGATGAGGTCTTTCTAAATATGATTCACATAGCATACAAGAAAATTGATTACTGCTTGAAAGAATTGATAGATGAAGGGCAGATTACACCTGAATTGTTTTGTTTTCTTAAGGTGAAATTTCCAGTGATGCTTTATCTATTCGGCATTCCAAAGATACATAAACGCACCACTGATTCACCAATGATACCCATAGTCAGTGCCAGATGTTCGAATACTCATCCCCTCACTAAATATATTGATTTTAAGTTAAAAAAGTGGTTGGAACCCTTTTCTCATTTGTGTCAGGATTCCTGGGATTTTTTGCTCAAGATGAAACAAGTGGGTTATTCTGATAGTTATATGTTTCTTGCTGTGGACATAGTTGAGCTTTTCAATGTTATACCTCATTCTACAGGCTTGGAATGGTTCCAGGAATTTTTACTAAAATCAACTACCTTGGACAGTAACAAAATTAGTATTTTGGCTTTCTTCATGGAATTGGTGCTTAAGATCAATTTTGTGCACTTGGACGGCCAATATTTTCAGCAAACTAAAGGTGTTGCCACGGTGACATCCTGTACCCCATTTTTGCTAACATTTTGCTTATTCAATGGGAAAAATGCTTTATGTTGAAAAAGTTTGTATCCGATTCCATCAAGTCTTATGTGCATTACTTGGATGACATTTTTATTGCGTGGGACAAACCCAGTGAAGAGATTGAGCCTTTTATTGATTATTTGAATTCTACTACTATTTTTCTGGAGTTCACTTTTGCTTACAACAGGTTGTCTATTAACTATTTGGACATGTATATTTTCAAAGATGTTAGTAGACAGTGTATTGTGAGCACTGTGTTCAGAAAACCCACCTATTCCAACAGTTTGTTGCACTATTCTAGCAATCACCCAGAGCATCAAAACAGAGGCATCATTAAAGGGCAGTTTATTAGATTGGCTAGTATGGTGTCTGAGGATAGTTTGTTTGAAGATTAATGTCTTAAACTAGTGGGTTGGTTAGTGACACTTGGATATCCTTCAGTCTTAGTTAACAATTCCAGCTCTAGTGTTGCACATAAAAGACAACAAGGAGAGATTTTACCCTTGTTAAAATCTTCATATAGTAGTGTACATAAGTTGCTTGGTGGTAGCCCACATAATGGAAAAGACCATACTTTATCTTTTATTACCAAGTTCACTCTTGAGTCCAGTTACATCAGGGAGGTGTTGTGCAAAAACTGGTGTATATTTTCTTTTTTTAATGGATTGGTTGACAAAGTGGGGGCAAAACCCTTAGTGGTGTACTGGAAGGGTAGATCTTTTAAGAATATGTTGGAAACAGAGAATCACATTAATGGACTTGTCAGCAATAAAAAACATGGTACAGTTAAATGTGGGTTCTTCCCCCAGTGTAAGTTTATTTTGGTGGCTGGCCTTGTGAGAATTAAACATTTTGTCATTAAACCGGCTTTTCATTGTAATTGTAACACCAAAGGTATAGTTTACCTGGCTAAATGTCTAAAATGTGATGTGTTTTATGTGGGGAAAACCCAAAGGAAGTTAAAAGACTATACTTATAAGCATCTTTTGGATATCAGGAAACAAAATGCCAAAAATGTTTTTTAATACATTGCAAACCATCCTGAGCACCATGTTTTATTTTTTGGGTTGGAAAATGTTGTGAGGAATCCTAGGGTGGACCGTGGGAAGATTTTTTAGAAAAATGAGAATTAAACTGGTAGCTCAAGTTAAACACCACTGTTTTACCTGGTTTGAATGATTATGTATCTGTTGGAAGTGTTTTGAGACTTAAGTCCTAATTGTGTTTAATACTTATTTTAATTTCATTTTTTTTTTTACTGTTTAATCCACATTTCCATTTTTAATTGCAACTTTTATTGGACTTTGGATTTAATTGGAGGGGAATTCTCATGTGACTTTGTGGGTGGGAGATTGAGTTTTTTGTAGATGTAGTACTGGTTCTGAAAATGTCTGTGTTTGGTGTGAGACATAAGCGCTTAATCCTGTTTATTGCTGTCATGATTTATGAAACCTATTTTTCCTACACACCTAGGGCTATCTTGCCTTC